>NC_133026.1:128282500-128582500 GCF_048771995.1 Taeniopygia guttata
TTGGAGAGAGACAAATATGCGCAGGTCGACAAAATGTTGTCCTCTGTAAATTCCATATTTACTTCAGCTGTCAGATGAAGAAGACTTGTCCCATGTATAGATCCCTGAAGGGGCTCAGCATTTGGTGTTGTCATGAGTTAACACTTTAGTCAAAGCTGATAAGCTTATTAATGGCTGCTACTGAAGGTTACAGATGTTTTATGTTTTGTGACTAAACAGTATGATGCACAAAAGTCTACTTTTGCATGCTTATATTGTGTTTGTGATAGTACATCTGTGGGCTTTGGAAGCTTCCCAGTTCACTCATTCACAGCCCAAAGGGCAGTTTTGTCTCTTGATGAAACAGTCATTAAGCCAGTCTGTTGAGCTCAGCATCATCTTTTGCATCTTTGGGATTACTCTTTTCATTTTTCTCTTTGTATCTCATGTGGCAAAACGCACCCGCTACAATGGCACCTGAAAAACAGAGAGTATTTATGTGTAAAGGGAAGAGTAAACTTTTGGAAAGGATGTTCCAGCAAGGGCCATGAACTGCCCTGTAATCCACAGTGCTTTACCTCTTGAACAGGAGCAGCTTTGAGGAAGGACTGTGCAGCATGGGACCAAGAGCATGGACCCAAGGCAGTGCTGGGCAGGATCAGATATCTTGCAGCTCAGAGACCTTCCCCCAAAGGAAAACTTTTCCTCTTGGGTCTGACTGGATAGCAAAGTGTCTAATTTAGCCCCTCCTCCCTTCCTCCCTCTGAGCAGGGATTTGTCATGTTTGTGTTGAGATGCAGTCCCTCATTTATATATTATATATATTTATATATAAAATGCATAATTTAATCTTTTAAAATAATGATGAGCTCATTATACTGTATATAAAGTTTTTTTTCTCTTTATCACTGTTAGAATGAATATGAAAGATGCAAACCTGCAAAGCTGAAATAGGTGAATAAAATGGTAACTATAAGCTACAGGTACAGATACCATAAGTAGGAAGCTTCACTATTTTCACTATAATCTGGATGCCTAAGACAAACTCAAGTCCCTTCCCTGACAGGCAAAGGGCAGTAAGTAGCAATGAAATGACAATATGCTACAAGTTGCAATTTCTTCTGTCCTAGCTGGTTGTTGTGCCATTGGATGTTTTTCTTACAACCAAAAACTTAGAAATTTGCAGCCATCATCACACACAAACTTGGGATCTCTCCTCTTTCACTCATTCTGCAACATGCTTGACAAACATTCACCCAACAAGTGAATTCATGTCAAAAATGCAGCAGCACCATCATAGCTCAGAGATCTGGCTTCAAATCAACCAGGAAGAAGTGACTTACCAATGATGATCAGGACCCCAAGTAGAATCCCAATTGCCTGCCCAACGGTTGGCCAGGAGTGCTCACGGTCTATGTCGATAAAACATGAATTTTCACTGGAACATTTGCAGATGCTTACTGCAAAAGGAAATGTCATGAGGTTAATGAGAAGTTTAGTAGTCACATTTGGTTATTTATAAATGTAACTGCTGTCTTTAAGCTAATAGTTCTGTGCACACAATACCTTTAAGATTCACTTTGTTTTCCAAAGGCGGTTTTCCATTGTCATTAAGTATTATTGGAACATCATACACCTTCTCTTCAAAGTTAGCATGTTTCAGGGACAGGTAAGCATGAGTAGCTGTAAGTAGGAAATGGGACATTCAAGTCAGCACAAGAAAGAAAGTTAGTTCAACATTCATACCAGCTGCAAGAGTTCTTTTTATTTTTTTAAGGCTGCTTTGCACATGACAGTAATTCCTGTTTTCCTCAATGTCTTCCAGGATCTCATTGGTTTGCAGACATTAAGTAAAAAGGGAATATCTAGAAGCCTAGTCTGGCCTTCAGCATAATATGACTATAAAGTTTCCTTCCTAATTTCTACACCAGGCCAAATCTGTTCTTGGGTAGTGCTACACTGATAGCATCCCATCTAGACCAAGAATAGTCTCCTATACTCATAGAGACTATAATCGGCTTAAATTGTTCCTAAGGAAATGCAGGACAGACCATCCTTCTAGTGAACTTACCCTGTCACATCTAAGACTCTTTAAAATCTGGAAAAGGTACTAATAAGCATTGGGATCAGATCAAAGGTCTGTTGATATAAGTATCTTGTCTCCAGAATAAATGGAGATTATGATGAAAAAGCAAGCATGTATTTTATTTCCTCCTCCCTCTCACCCTTTAAACATTTTCAGCTCAGGGACTTCTTGAGCAAGATGTAATTTCTTGCTTTGAACTTGTAGAAAATTTCTGCATAGACAACACCCTCAGACAGCAAGTTCCCAAGTCAGATACCTCCTCATTCTATCTGCACTGTAAATAACTCCATAAGTTTCACTTGAGGGTCCCAGATTTGTGCATTGGATGAGAGAGCAAAGGATGAACCTTTGGCAACCCTGATCATAGCATTCATAATTTTATATCTCTCAATTGCATTTTTTTCCTACTGGCTTCCAAGAATAGAAGTAGTAGCTTACTTTGCTGCTCCTATACACTTCCTTATATCAGGCCATTCTATAACTCTGATTATCTTTGTCACCCTATCTAAACCTGTTTCCAGTTATACTGCATTTTTATGACAGAGATAGAGAGACTGGAGTTCAAAGCTTGAAGAAATGATGGATATATACAGGGGCATAATGATGTCCTCAGGTTTCTTGTCTGGTTGTTTCCTGGTAATCCTCAATATTTGACCTGGTTTTCTGAATACTGCTGATATCACATTTCCATGGAACTGCTTACAGTTCTCCTTCCTGATTCATAATGGCTAGCTCAGCACCCATGATTTCAAAAGTGAATTTAAGAGTCCAGGGTTCACTAGCACCTGTGAATTTTATTGTTCAACCAGATCAGTCTTGTAAGAATGTTCCGAAGTTCTTCACACTTGGTTCCTACTCAAATAACTTTTTATAATGAGTAAACTTTGCCTCCTCATTGCACATTCATATATATTGAGTTAAGCAGATCCCAGCAAAAAACCTTTGGAAAACCGCACGTGAACTCCCTTTACTGCAAGAGTTGACTGTTTACTCCAAGTCCTGATTTTTAAATTATTATTTATTCTTTCATAACTTTAAATTTGTGGCAACCTAGCTTTCTTTAGTGGGACAATTCACCAAACACGTTTTATTAATTCAGACAGGCTCTATCAGACAAGCACTTATTCATGTGCTTACTGTCCCCTTCAAAAAGATCCATTCACTTTGTGAGGCAAGACTTCCTTTTGCACATGAAATGTCAGAAATGTACACTTTGCAAACTGCTCCATTTCTTTTCCAGCAGTGATTTGTATTCATTAAACACATATATATTTCATACTTACATGCTTTTTCTCTCAAAAATATTCGTGAAATTATAGCTTGCAACATACTAGGTTTTACCTCTTGCAAAAAATACTTAATGACTTTGGCATTCTTAACAACCCATTTTTTTTTCTACATGGAACACTGGTTATGCAATAATAATACTGAAAAGGAATTCTGTAATTCTTCATATTCACCAGAGTACCAAGTGAGTCCCATACCATTATAAGAACGGCTGAATTAGCTTACCATTGAATTTTGAGATTTCCCAATTATTTCTTGCATTCATCTCATTCGCAAGGGAAAAAGTAAATTTTGAATTAAAAAACTGTTCATCAGCATCAGTAGCTTGAATGAGAGTTCTCTCTCCTCCACTGACCGGGTAGCAGAAGAAAGTAGGATAATCCGTAGCTATTTGTGGATAGTTGTCATTCACATCACGTAAGTGTAGAATCAAGAACACTTTGGATTTCTGAGCTGCGTTATCTGTCGAGTTTAACAGAATGCAAAGTTACATGAACCTCTTGGATTTGCACTCTGGGCTGTTGCATTTTCAGCTATCACAGAGAGTACACAATCAGATAGGGAGTAAAGGTGGTGTTCTGTCTAAAGATGGCAGAAACAAGGTCTCAGGAGGTCCTGAGGGATTTCTGGTAGCTGCCACTTCTTTTTAACAAGCACTGTTTATTTATCACCAGCTCTTGCTAGCTACAGAGCACTAGCAAGGGAAAGGAGGGAGATCATATCTAGTAGTCTGTCATTTCCATCATGTCTGGCAAGCAGTCACATCCAAAGTGACCAGTGCTCTTTGGAACACTCTTAAGCATGAAATGCCTTGAGTTTCCCATCCTTCTTCTATATACAGGAAATGCAAGCCAAAATTGCAGGATTTTAATGGCTAGAACTAGAAGTCCTAATATATTTCAGACCTCACAGAGTATTAGTTTTAATTACAAAATAAAACTAAATTCTGTAGAAGGTTACAAACTACTCTCTGGGTATGTTTTCAGGAAGCCTAGCCATACCTAGGAGGAAGACTACAATCTTCATAGCTATAGAGAAAAAAGTGGCAGAAAATATTAATACTGAAAACAGTGAAAAATATTGAATCTTCTCTACATGTCATATGATTCAAGAAAATTTAAGACCATACCCAACTTCATGAAAGCTATCTTAATCCTTTTTATCAACAGCATCAAGATTTCTGCAAGAAATTTAAATTCTTAAGAAATATATACTTCTAAGGATACACCACAGGATGTATATCTGAGATTACATGTTCCAGTAATTTTCATGGGTTTAGTAGGTATCATTAGTAGGTATGATAATTCCTCATAAAAGAGTAAGGACAGGGGATTCCTCTGTGTGTATATTTAGTTGTTTTATCACTTACTTAGCTCTGATACAACGACCTCTACTGAGTATATTTCTTCAGTTTCTCGATCCAGAGGGGAAGCAGTGTATACCTGCCCAGTGGCTGAATCAATTCTCAGCCATTTTCTCACATCACCTTCCAAGGAGTATCTTTGGAAAGAAACAGGGTGGGGAGGAAAAACCATATATACTGTTCCAAATTGGAAAAAATTCCAACAAAGCAAATATTTCTTTGTTGACTTTATGTAAAAGCTTGATTACAGTTGTACTCAATGAAAGGGCTCTTGGAAGAGTCGCAGTACCATTATACTACAACCAGGAGACACAGACAGAGGAAGACCAAAATCATCCAGAATAAGAGTGAGAGCAGAACTACAGAAATGCCATCTCTGCTGCAGCCTGTGTGCTTGCAATTCCACTTTGCATCTAAATGGGGAGCCTGGGATGGCACTGAGCTTTTAGTCCAGAAGTGTGATTTGTCCAAACCCCATGTCCGTCTCACCCCATCACATCTCCTACATTTTGGTTTTGATGGGGGCACAAGCCAAGGGCTGGGGGACACGGACCAGTGCAGCCAGGTACCCTATTGTGGATCAAGAGGGGACCAGGATCCCAAGGTGAACTATGGTGATTATCTTTTGCCAGTCTGGAGCAGCCTGTAACTACCATTGGGCAGCCTTGGAACAGAGAATGCTTTAAGCATCACCACATAATTGCATTTATGCAATTGTTTAAAAATTCCAGTTTAAACCCAGGTCCCTGGGTATTTACTTATACAAATTTAATTATGAACATATGACCCAGTTAAAGCACTTGCTTGAGTGGAAGTGACCAAATCTTCTCATTCAATGTTTTTGTTCTTTCAGTACCCTTTACACTAGAAACAGCATGCTTGTACATCTTCTACTTTTTATTTTATGCCTTTTAACCTATTTTTAGCAGAAATGTGGTTTATGTATATCTAAATTCCTGTCATGTGTCTCTGTCATCATCCCCCAGAGCTTCTGGACTATGTGGATCACTTTCAAACTAGTTTGACAGAAGGCCAAACATGATAAGTTCCCAAAAGTTAGGGACAAGTAGAAAGCCAGATGAGAAATCTCTGGGAATAAGAACCCACAGGAGGCCTAAGAGTCACATTGTGCAACTCCATTGACCACTTGGTGTTTTGCTGAATTTTAGTTACATTTCAATAACTGTTTATTTTGAGTTGATCTGTTCAGCACTCCAGCTGGGAATTATATAGCAAAAGTCACAAATAACTCCTCTATCTGACTCAACTGTGTAAGGTACATTTACACCATGCAACACAGTACAGGAGTTGTCTTGCACAGAGCTTTGCATCCACAATAGAAAGAGATGTGTCATCTCTGACAGCTAGGAAAGAAAACGAATTATTTTTCAATTGTAAACTTGAGGCTGTGTATTTTGGTGGAGGTAAAGTTGAGGTTGTGTATTGTGGTTGTTTCCTGTGTGACATGAAAAGCAGCTACTCTCCTACCGGTTCAGGGGTACACAGTATTTGCTTAATTCTTTTGATAAAGGCATTATGGACATAGAACCTTGTTATTCTTAGTCCAGCTCCACCTTTTTCCTGGAGATATAAATTAGCCTGTTTCCCTTGTGGTTTCCTCTTTCAAGGCTGATGTTTGATGTTCACAGCACAGACAGAAATCTGGTCAGAAAAATATTACCCAGCAGTCTGCTGCAGGTGGGTCGCTGGCCCCCACCCCACCACACGTCCACCTTCTACTAGGGGGTAAGACTTCTGTAAAAACAGTATTTCTCCACATGCCAAGTATTGGGCATATTTTCCTTGCACTTCCCTTAGAAAAACTTTTGAAAGCCTAAATTCAATTAATTAATCACAGTCACTCTTTTTTACCGTACAGAATCCCCTTCAGGATCATAGGCCTCCACCATCATGACCAAGGTATTGACAGGGATGTCTTCAGACACCTCTGTTCTGTAAATTGGTTTCCGGAAAGCAGGTGGCTCATCCACATTTGTCACAAAAACTCTTAACGCGGTAAGAGAGCTTGAGTTGTACTGAACGCCTTCCACCAGCGGTTCAGGATTTGTGGCGTTGATCACCAGGTTGTACACAGGCATTGTTTCAAAATCAAGAGCCTGGATGAATTAGAAAAAAAAAGGTTATTGAATCAATGGCCCTGCTGCTGTGGGGAGCTCCAATGAGAAACTAAAAAACCCCTTTCTTCTCAAGGAGGAGATTGCATCGCCAACACAGGCAAAATAAAAGAGAGCTGTCAGAAAAAAATTACACTGGGAATGTTCCATTTAAATGAAACCATATGCCTGTTTAGAGGCCTCCTCAGCAACTGCATTTTCTAATAATGTTGCCACCTGCCCAACTAAGTTTAATAACAATATCCTGTTTACAGAAATAGTATTTATAGCTCTGTATGAGAAGGCCTCAAATGACCTCCGGGTGCCAAAAGCCATGCGAGGGTTGTTACACCACAGAGTTTCTCACAACTGCCTCCTTGGGAAAAAATGAGGCTGAGGCTGATACTGAAGACAGTTCACCAAATGCTGCCTCTGCCTGCACTTGGCCTGGTGGCAGCACACGAGCTGGAGGCACACACTGTGACACCCCTTGGAAAATGAGTGATGGTTTCCTGGACCCATAGTCCAAGGCTCATTGCAAAGGGAGAGCAATTTTGCTATTGAAATTCATGGATGCAGCAAATAGTGTTCCTTATATTCCTGTCTCCATCATTCAGCATATGGTCTGTATCACCTGCTGCAGCTCATGCTGTCTTTAGCTTGGTCACAATTAGTGCTCCCCTCATCAGGAACAAACTGCATCTCCATGCTGACATTGAGGTACGCTGGCTACATTTGCACCTTGCTTTGCAAAGGCCATTAATGGCCAGAGAAACTGCAGGGAGGAGAATCTGCCCTGTCATAGCCCATCACTACCACCACACCCCATGGAAGCATTAGCTGGCTTTCTCTTGTCCAGAAATGCTGCTGCAAAATCACGCAAATAATGTCTTTTTTTTTTTTTGTCATTATGGTGCATAATGACAAAAATTTGGTTTAATTGGCCAGAGCCTGCTCTTCTGGAGAAGCAGCCAGATGCAGAGCCAGTGGAGGGAGCTGCTGGTGGTGGTGAGGGCACAGCAAAGGCAGGAGGATAGGTGTGTGTGAGCATTGCACAGGCACAGAGCCTGAGTCCAGAAGTGGAGCCTCCTGCAGTCTGCACCATGCTTAGGGCATCCCCACCCCACCACCAGTCAATAAATCCCACAAATTATTACCAGGGCAGTAACTGCATATGACAAATAAGTAACACTAAAGGAGAAGAATAAAATCCAGCTATTCACCTTGTTAATCCTGATGAACCCTCGATTTGTTTCAGAGTCTGTCTCTATGATGAACGTGTTGTTTGGATCACCTTCCTTCACTTGGTAAATGATGAGGGAGCTCCCTGTGGCAGGCTCATCTCCATCAGTTGCTTCAATTTCTAATATCACACTTCCTATTGAGATATCTTCTGCCACAGCTATACTGCCATACTGAAGAGAGAGAGGTGTCATTGAAATATGACATACCATTTGTGGATAAGAACTTCAGCACACCCATAAAGCTTGTGACCCACATGCGTAGATATATTTCAACCCACAGCAGCCACACAAAAGAGGGAAGCTTTTAAGCTTTTTAGCCACATATTTATCGTAGGTGATGGGATCTATGTCAGTGCCACTGGTGCAGCACCAGCCCCAAGTCTTTAGCTCCTCTGCAAAAACCAGCCCATGATCATGCAGAAGGAATAGTACAGCTTCTCTGTACTCTGTGAGTGCCCTGGCCACTCATTGTTAAATATTTAATTGCTTCATGCACCATAGGTTGTTGCCACATTGGCATCCCAGATCTTCTGACTCTTTAATGTGTGGCCTTGCCCAGAAGCCTCACCTTGAGGCCAGGTCCTGGACCAAGACCTTGAGGGGAGACAGTGTAAAACCTGCTCTGCAGGCACCTTGTCTGCATGAGACTGCGCTGCCATTGCCATCAACAGAGAGCTGGGCAATGCAGTCTGCAAGGCCCAAAAACCAGCACAGCTTCCCTGAAAGGACAACTATGCCCAACAGGCCAGACAGCTCTCCTGAGCTCACCACCTACATGGCATGCAGGAGTGCTAGGAGCTGGGACACGTCTGTGTACGTACTTCAGCCACTCCAGTGTGTGCCAGGAGGCTTGGGCCATCAGGAAGAAGTAATGAAATGTCTGCAGGTCTGTCCAGCATCTCCACCAGAGAAAAGGCAAGAGCCTGACACCCATCCTGGAATCAGGTTTGGGCAGGGATCACTGGACCACAGTTTCTGGCCACATAGGGCTTTTGATTCCCATTCACCTTCTGGCTGTTTTGGGTACACTAGTGCTGTTTGGAAAGGAGCTTGGGCGGTGCCAGCTTTTTTTCCATTTAGCTGTTTGATTAATTTTAAAGCCTTTTCTTCCCCCTTTCCCTTCAGAACTCACATTTCTGGAATAAACTGCTTTAATAGAAAAATTTATTTCTGTATACAGTTTTCCACTGAGCAAATCACCTTCATTTCATAATTAGCTGTTAGTCTGTCCCATTGCTTACTGTCTAGATAGAGCTTATATGCAGACTTGCAGCAATATTTTGCCTTTATTTTTACTAATAGTTACACAGTTACTTGTTCTGTAAATGGCTAGTTTGTTGCTGACTTCCAATAGACATTGAAGATATGCTCAAACACTTGTCAAAAGTTATTGGAACATCCAAAATGGTGTTAAAAATACTCACATCTGAATTTTTAAAGATGGGAATTTGATCATTGATGTCGATGACATGTACTTCTACATCACAGATTGTTTTGAATTCTGCATGGAAAGAGACAAACAATGTCACACCAGCCTTTCTGCCAAAAAAAACTCTCCTCCAGAAGGGTTCACTGTGAGCAAAAGTTAGCATTGCCAGATTGTCCAATCTAAGCACTAAGTTGAGAGAAGCACTTATCTCAGATATCTCTTAGTCAATGACAACCTCACTCTATATCTTACCATTGATTTTCCCAATTTCTCCAGTACTGTCCCATCCTCTTTAATTTTCCTCACTTTTTAAAACCATATCTATTTACCAGGATGATGATAGCTATGAATTGTGTTAGCCATTTCAGTATCACTTTTCCATGTCAAAAAGTAAACCCTGGTTTAAAAATGCTCTCTTGTCCTCTTGGTCATCAGGCAGCACTCCCAGTTTTGCTACAGGCCGACTTCAGATTAATGTAAATTTAATCACTACCTGAGCAGGGGCACCCATAGCAATGGCACGTTGTCATTTTAAAAGCATAATATATCCATATATTTTCTGAACATGCCTCATGAGTTGAAAGCTAAGGAAAATTCTAAACAATATTGTTTGGATGGAATTCAAATAAGTATCCAAGACAAATCACCAGCTTCCTCTCTCTGGAAGGTTTTCCATCATCTGCCAAAATGATGCTATTTCATTTACATCTTTACATGCTAGTTCCTTCATGCACAGGTTTTGCCTGACTGTAGGGATTCCAGCACAAAGCTTTAAGCTTTGGTATGAAGTTTGATTTCCTTTCCATTCAGTGAATCACAAAGGACTCATGACAATTTACATAAGGAAGAAAATAATTTTTGAAGTTTATTTCCAGCTTAATATTCTCTTAATGTTTTAAAATATTATCTGTACTGTCTGAGCAGCTGTGTTTAATTTCTTGCTTTTTTTTTCAGTTAATTGCCTTTGAAACATCTGAGGGAAAACCGCAATCATGATCTCTTCATTTTTTCCCCCTGTGGAAGGAAATCTCTTTTTGAAGTACTTGTTAACAAGCTTCCCAATTTAGCCACACTCTGTCCTAGAGCTGGTTCCCTTCCATGCTTGCATTATGAATCATGATTAATCTCTCTGCACGTCAAGAACAGTGCAAATCCCATGCCAGAGCAAGACAGCTCTCAGTGCTACTGCCTATTCAGCAAATCCTCCTTGCCTTCCCACATCCCTTAGACACTGAACACAAGTCATGCCAGTGTGGACAGAGTTATTCCAGTGTATAACAGCAGGCATTACTTACTTGAATCTGTCACCAGGACCTTCAAGAAATACTTGGCTGACTCGCGCTTGTTTAAGGAACGGCCAGTTAATTGCAAAGTCCCAGTGTCTTGCTGAATATAGAAAAGATTCTGTACGGGAAATTCAGGTTCCTGACTTTGGATTTGGAAATGCAGACGCGAGTTAAGGGTATCCTTCTTATCCATGTCCGTAGCAAACACGGTGCCAATATTACTTCCTGTAGCAGAGCAGAGATGGGAGTCAGACAGAATGCAGTGGTCCCATTTCTTCACAGAAATACACAGTGACAACAGTGATACCAGTGCAAAGAGTAGAGGGTCAATAAACATAAAGCTGTATGGAAAACACTTCAATGGACATGCAATCTTTTCACTTCAGGGAGTTTTTGCTTTATCATTTCAACATACTGGTTTGGGGTCAGGGCAGTCCAAAAGACTGTAACAGCAGACTCTTCAGTCCCAAAACCAAATAACTGATGTCAAAACATTGGACAGATTTTGGTAATGGTCCATTGAAGTCAAAAGCATTATGCTGGAGTTGCAGCTGGATGAGGGAAAATGGGCTCATACCACTTTAAGAACAGAATTTCTTGTATTGATAATAGAAGAGGTGTTTTTCTTTATACAGTCTAAGCAGTTATCCAAATCTGTGGTTGTGGAAAAACGCAGATTTATGTTTTAAATAAAACAACACTTTTAAAGTGGATGTTTTGAGTCTGTTTTTCCCAGGTTCTTGAAATCCTTTCCACAAGAATTATTGAAGGGAAAGCAGGAGGGCTCTTTGCATAGGAAAATATTTCCCTGAGACAGCCACGTTTTAATCTTTTGGGATCAGAATTTCTAGCTTCATACACACATAGCTGGAAACAACAGGACTACAATGAGGTGTATAAATTAACAGTTCTTTTCTTACCTCCTTTTTCATTTTCTTGAACTTCAATTACGGTGAGGTCCTGCTGACACACAGGGGGATTATCATTGATGTCTTCCACAATAACATGAATTTGCAAAGGCTTGTCCACCAGTTCTCCCGTGTTATCTTTTGACACCACAAAGAATGTATACTGCAACAAGGATATAACAATTAGATGGTTTGAATGTCCACTGTGACAATATTTTGCATTTTAGTATGTAACTACAGGAATATGAAATATCCTCTCATGAGTTTGCTCAGTATTTTCTCTCTGTTTAAACCAGAACTTTTCCATTACCCCTTAGCTTCTGAGGCCTGAGTTTTCAAAGGATTTTAAAATCTGTGGTCCCCAAGGTCTGAAGCAGTTCTGAAACCTCCAGGTCTCCTTTACTCTCCTTTACCTCTTACTTGTGCACCTACAACCCTGCCATAGCTGGTCCATCCTGTACATGGTACATATGCTGTGGGTTACTGCCAGACCCACTCTAGGGTAAGAACCTGAAGCCTGTTTACAGTATAATAGGTGGATGAACTTTCACATATATCACATCATTTCCAACAGAAGTGACAAGAAACAAAACTTTTATCTATTCTCGCCTTCCCATCCCCTTTCCTTTCTGTTGAGCTTCTTGCTGTGCTCTCTGCCATCAGTGAAGTGTTATGTGTTCACTTACAGTATCCCTTTCTTCCCTGTCCAATGGCTGGGTCACATAAATATCACCATTCTCACTGATGGAAAATGGGAGCCTTGGCAGCTTTTCTTTTTCAAAAATGCCATAAATTACACCTGGTTCATTTGACTGCACCTAAAAACACAAACAAACAAACAAACAAACAAACAAACAAACACACTGAGTCAGGATAGGAAGTCAGAAGTGTAGAGTGAGATTGAATAGGGATTATTTCTGGACCACAAACAGAAACAATTGCATTCCTATTAGCTTCATAAACCAGAAAATTAACAGTTTGGTGGGCTCTTAGGATGAACTGCAGAAAATCAGACTGATAATCCACCTCTTCCCTCTGAATTGTGTTGTGAAGCCACTTTACCACTTTTCTCCATCTGTTCAGATGGGATAAAACACATACCTTTTTAGAAAAGAATTTTATGATATGGAGATAAATAGTGATTATGAAAAAAAAAAAAAAAAAAGCAGTATTTGCATTTAATACCTTGATATTAATGATTTCCTCTCCTAACACTCTCTATTCCTGCCTGTTGTTTTGTTTTATTTAATTCAGAGAAGAGGAACAATGAAACAGTACTAAATTAGAAGGAGCTGCCAACTCCCTCCAGGACAGAGAGGCCCTGCAGAAAGAATTATAAAGAAAGATAAATTATAGAGATGGACAATCACCAATTGTATGAAATTTAACAAAGTGACAGATTCTGCATCTGGGATGGAGCAATCCTGGTTGTATGTATAGTATGGGGAACGAGAGGCAGAAGAGCTGCTCCACAGAAAGGACCTGAGGATCCTGATGGTTGCAAGTTGAATATGAGCCAGCAGTGTCCTGGCAGCCAGGAGGGCCAACCCTTTCCTGGGGGGAACAGCATCACCAGCCAGGCAAGGGAGGGGATTGTCCTGCTCTGCTCTGCACTGGGCCAGCCTACCTCGAGTGCTGTGTGCAGTTTTGGGCACAAAATATAAAAAAGACATCAAGCTATTAGAGAGTGTCCAAAGGAGGGCCACGAGGATGGTGAAGGGTTTGGAGGGGAAGCCTTAGTAGGAACAGTTGAGGACACTTGGTTTGTTCAGCCTGGAGGAGACTGAGGGGAGACCTTTACATTCTTGTGAGGGGAGGCAGAGGGGTGGAACTGATCTCTTCACTTTCTTGACCAGGGGCAGGACTTGAGGAGGCTCAGTTGGGGGAGGTCTGTGTTAGATATCAAGAAAAGGTTTGTCACCCAGAGGGTTGTTGGGCACTGGAACAGGATCCCCAGGGAAGTGGTCACAGTACCAAATCTTCATTAGTTCATGAAGCATTTGGACAATGCTCTCAGGTACATGGTGTGATTCTTGGGGTGTCCTGCACAGGGACAATGATCCTGATGGCTCTCTTCCAATACAGCGTATTCTATGATTCTGTGATTCTGTGAAAACAAATACCTGGTACCTATCTGTAAATAGGTGCATGCACACTCTTTACATTCATCAAAGCATATGAGGAAGGCTCTTTTCTGGGGTGCCACACATTTACAATGAAATGAAATACACAGACTGGTAAGTTAATGGATATTAAATTAATATTTATGTTCTATATAGCAGCAACTGCATTTCATTTTCCCCTAGGCAGAATCAATATGCCATTGGCTACCACCTGAAATTTATATAGAGACCCCAGAATGGGTGCACCCTTACATGTTAGTCTTCCTTCCACCTGTTTTCATTCTGGATTTCCTTGGGCTGTCACTGAGGCTAGTGAGAATAGGACCAAGCCAATTACTCTTGTGAACAGGATCCATGGAATCCTGCCATGTTCAAGGGATGACAGCACTGGGGGTGTCATTGCCAAGGCATTTTTCAAAGTCAAATATTTCTGAAAGACTGTTGGCCTGTTAGTTAATATGTACTGATGTATACACTGCTATTGGCTTGTAGTTATCAGCAAAATATTTTGTGCTTGAACTGTGAAAAGAGGAATATTGGGAATGCAGGACATGAAGGAGGGTATTTCAGTCCTTTCAAAGTACTTTTGATATAGCAGTTGTGCTGCATGATACAAAACTAATCACAGCAGGCATCCCTGAGTGTGAGGGACTGCTCACAGCAGGGCTGTTGGGGAGCTGGTCCCCTGCCATGCTCTTTTGCAGGTGGAAGAAGCTAACCCCAAATTAAGCTCCAAAAATCTCTTGGTTTGCTCAAAGCCTGGAGGACCCATGACTGGATTTTGGTCCCAAACTGAAAGGCAAAGTTCAAACACTCAAGTGTTTGTATTGACTGTATGTCAGTCACATTCAAACTATTAACTTTTGTGCTAGCAAAAAATCAATGAGACCTCCACTAACAATCATTTCCAAAGGATGCCATATGAAAAAAATAGCTGGAAGGTGTCAAAGTCCTTCTGAAGAACCTGGTGTTGGATGCAGTGGGGACACCTTCACAGTTAGGTGTGAGGAAACAATTGTGTGATACAAGGAGAAGTTCAAGGAGTGTGGTCAAAGACCCTACCTTGCTGATGTTGACAGGATGGACCTGGGTTGAGTTTTCTTTGATGTGAATGGTGGGGGGAGCTTTCCACAGGCTCTCCTTCACAGTGATGATCACATCGACACTGCTGGTGAAAGCATTTGTTGTCGTCCCTGCCATGTCCTTCACGGAGACAACAAGTATGAAGGTGTCCTGCTTTTGAGGATCCAAGTAATAAGAGCCTAGAGACAGAGCAAAGAGTCGGGAGAAATGACACAGAGGCTGTGGGGGCTGTTAATCTGCCCGCTGCCTTCTACATACACTATGGTTCTTTAACTGCTTCAGATTTAATCCTTAGATAGTCCTTTGGGACAAACCTCAGCAAGCCACTTCCTCTGGGTTCTCTGAACGATGCAGCATAGCATCATGTGGATGGAATAATATGAGGCCTTTGTGCTGTGGTCTCATTTTGTGCAGAGGCATCACTGAATAGCCCTCGCCCCAGTTAGGCACTTTTCAGCCCAGCAGAATAGATGGGTGTTTCTAAATCATTGCAATTTGGTTAGGATCACATGTCCAGCTGAGTTTTCTCTGCCTTTTTCATGTTACTGTTTTTGGGTTTCTAGATTTCATAGCAGAGAATTAATTCCAAGATATGACACACTGTAGTCCTGAAGGCCAGAGGACCTATCTCTCTTCTCAGTATACTTTTAGATCTCAATCTCTATTTCTGATAGCTTGCCTTGAATTTGACAGGACGAAAAACAAGTTGCCCAAAACTAGGGCTTTAGTGGAGTGTGTCCCACTGACTATATTTATTTAGAATTTAGCATCAGACCCTTGTTGTTGTTTTGTTCCTATACATATCCCCAAACTCATACTTGCTCTTTGCAAACAAGAATCTTTTTACGTACCTTTCCTGCTTGGTGAAATTGCTCCAGTTACATTATCAATCTGGAAAAGCATTTCATCATAAGGGTTGGGAAAATGATGGAGAATGCTGTAAGACAGTTGTGCATGGAGAGTTGTAGGATCATCACGGTCAGTGGCATGGACATACATGAAGGGCTTGCCTGTTTGGATTGGAGAAGAAACAGTCGTAAGAGAAGAGACTGAACCTTAATACAAAATCCATTTGAGCAGAGCTCTCAAACCAGGAAAGCAACTTATGGGGAGCTACCAGTGTTCCATAATGCATCTCTCATGGGAAGCCATATGCAGAGCTTACACTGCTATATGCCATCCCACAGGTCAACCCTCCACCAGCTCTGCTTAGTAGGATCACAGTAGGTGTGGTGACCAGTTGATGAAGAAGGTGACAGAGTTAGATCAGCAGAGAGCTCTCTATCACACATGAGTGCCTGAACCCAGAATTCACCTCACTGGGATCTCTCCTTAAGGCCACTTTGCCGCTCTTACACAAATCACTTGAACCCAAAGCACCTTGATAAAAGTGGTGCTTGACCTGTAACACGGATACAATAAAAGGACAATCATACAGTGAAAAAAATATGGAAATACTCAGTAATGTAAGTAAACTTTTACCTTTTGTGCACCAGTGCAGCATTCAAATTCTTTTTGACTTGGATGCACTGAAGAATACAGTAATATGGTTCAGAATAATTTTCTGACCCCATGGAGGTTTATATGCGTATTGTTTAGAAAAAGTTTCTTCTTGAGTCCATAGCCACAGCAATAAGACTGTATGACTCCTTTGGTTTATTTCCAAGATGTAAGTCTCAACTTACTTGCATGACTTTTGGACTGGATCACTACAATTCATACTCTAAGACTCTCTTCTAAATGTTAAGGTTTAGCCCGTGTTCTGAGAAGCATCATTCATGGCAAACACATACCCCATATCTACCCTGGCACTTTCTTTCACTGATATGTAAAGACTCAGATAGTTTTAGCATTCTCTTTCTGTATAGTCTTTGGTAGCCTGTAAGTTTTAAACCGCTTCTAGAATAAGTTTTTTTGTTGTTGTTTTTTGGGTTTTTTTATCAGAGCAATGGAGAGAACAGCAATTTTTGTCTGTCAAGTGACACTTGCAAAGAATAAGTAACAAAAAATATTTTTGATTGCACTCATCACTTCATCACTTCACACCACATAGTGGTCACCTCTTTGCCATTCCATTATATTATAGAGGCTTTCATCTTTATTTTGTACAGACCTGTGGGAAGAAAAACGGATCTTTTTCCAGCTTGTATAGCAACCACTTTACCTTCCTGCTTAATTTACCTACCTTCCTATTAATGATAATATTTAATTATACTGGCAGTTACCTGGACGAGAGTTCTGCCTCACTACTCCATAGTACTTTGTCTGGTTAAATTCTGGTGGGTTGTCATTGATATCCTCCACATATATTGTAACAGCATAGGGACCTTTAACTCTCTTTCCGCTCTCATCCACACTTTCCACCTGATTTGAAAAAAGAAGGAACAGCAAGTAAATATTTTCATGCAGATAAGTTAGAGGCATAAATTACTATCAGGATGTCAGATGCCAGGTCACTCTTACTGTCATGCAAATCTGGTGAGAGCCACCACTGGGTAGCTCCACATACAAGGACAAATTTGCCACTGTAGCTCCCTGACAAAAATTTGTCACAGTATATAATGCCAACAAAACAAAATAACCCATTTCTGCTTCTGATGACACCTTTCAGAGGACAATTTCCCACTTCCAGGTTCAGCAGACTACTTGTATTTTTTCACAGCTTAGAATTCATTGGTGTTTTTATTTAATACCAATATATACTTTCTAGCAAACAAGGGGAAAATCCAACATGATATAGCATTTATAACTAATTGCTATTATAAATATAAATCAGAAAAATAGTCTGATAGAAGGGTTAGTAAAGGAAAAATTAATTCTTAATTCTAATGACTTTTTTTTTCACACAATTTGACTTATTTTCCAGCCTTCTTTAACTTTAAATCAGCAAATATATATCTGTCACACTTAATTTTGTTTGCACATAACAGATAAAATCATGATTATTTATGCCTAACCAAGCATAACTTTTTCATTCTGTCATCACTTCTTGTCTATAAATGATTCACATGCTTAGGGTTATTAACTTCTGGGGCTAGGAAATTGCCCTCTCTAATTCCAATCTCAGCTTTAGAGCTGAATGTGAAACCATGAAACCTGAAGTGCTAGGCTTTAGAAAGACTGCTAAGGCTGGCTAAAAAAATCATCATATACTTTGTCTGTTCAGATATTGATCCTCTCATGATCATCTCCTCAGCTGCTAGTGCCTCAGAAAAAGACAACACTGTTTTTGACATGGGTTAAGAGGACAAGGCTATACTGAGACCCAGAGACTGCCCATCCACTGCTCCATTCTCAATAGTGTTTACACTAGTGAGATCCTCCTGAAAAGGGTATAATAGCAGCACAAAAGCATAAAAAGTATAAAGCACAAAAAGCTTTTTCCTCTCTTAGAGTCCAACAGCTTCCAAACAGCTTTCTGCTGTTACCTAACAGAGGTTAGACCTGTGTTGCTCTGCCTAAATGTCTTTCACTCACACTGTTTCACAGAATCACAGACTATTCTGAGTTGGAGGTGACCCACAAGCATCATCAAGTCCAGCCCTGAAGTGAATGGCCCACACACAGATCAAACCTTGGCATTATTAGTGCCATGCTCTAACCAACTGAGCTAATCTCAGTTTGTCACCATGTATATTATAAGATTTCTAAATTATTACAATGGTTCATTTTTCCATGCCAGACATGGAACTCACCCTAACAGCCTTCAGGGATAACAAGAGGAGCTCATTCATGAGGCTGGATTTTACTTCCAGTCAAGTATTCCCCTCACATTAGGAGAGTTAAAGGGTTGGTGTTGGCATCACAATTTTTGTTTCCTGAACATAGCCTTCCTCTGATAAGGAGAATTTTCCTGTTCAATCTTTGAGAGCTACAAAACCGTATGTCTTCCAGCAAATCTTGATATTAAAAATGAAAAGCCTGCCTGTAAACACAGGCAAAATAGAGGATTCAAAATTTCAACAGATTTCTCTTACTATCAGGTATACCCAAAAAGGATAAAAGTAAATACTTCTCCCTTCCTATTTTTCATTGAGCTTTTACCTGCAGCTTGTGCACTTTTTTGGTCTCCCAGTCCAGAGACCCATTGATATACAGGATGCCTGTCCTCGGCTCAATGTCAATAATTCCAGCTTTTTCACCAGACGCTCTAAAACTCACAGCAGGTGACTCAAGTTTGAACTACAATGGGAAAAAAAACAAAACATAACAAAACCAGAGGGAATAATCATAATTTTTTCAGCATTTTTGCCATAATAAAAATAATTTCATACTTTTGTGACTTTTAAAATCTATTGAAAACAGTGTGTTTGGCTGGGAGAATGATATTCCAAGAGTCTGCTCAAACAAGTCTGCTCTTTTCTGATCCTCAGCAGAGGAGTTTTCACATTATTTCCTGAATGCTGCAAGAAAGCCCATCTGCAGTTTGTTTCCAAAGCAAACGTCTGCTTAGACAGGCTTTGTCTGAGCATGGGAATGGAAAAAAATGACACACATCCTCCATTTGCCTGGGAGCTGGATCTGTCCTTCTGTGGTTATGGCTTTGGGAGGAAAACCTCAGAGTCAAAGGAAAATGATGACACAAGTTACATGGAAAGAAATTCTCCAGGAATGTTGATTTTATTAATCCCTGTCTTAGGATATCCTCTTAAAAATGTGTTTGAGAGGGGGTTGTCTCCTGCTCTTTGCATGTACACTCTTGAACTCCCAGAGAGGGGAATTAAAAAATAAGTTTGGATCCTCTTGGGGGACTGTTCTTCCCACCAGCACAGAAACAACACATCATATGTGGTCTCTGTGTGCAACCTATGGGGTTCTTGACCAGAGTGGATAACACGAGACACTTGATTACCTGGTGAAGGATGCGTGGACCCCCTCCTTCTTGAACAGAGAAATCCATGTCCTTCAGAGGTCCAGTTACACTCAGGCCCTCCAGATTAAGCCATATAGCCTGGGAGAGAGAGAGAGGGAGAGAGAGGGATGAAGGAAAGCAGCTGAGGGATGTCTGCTGCCACCACACACAAACAGCAGCTCCCCACCCCTGAGCCTGTGAGCTATTTTGCTATAGTATAATGGCAGAGACTCTTCCAGGTTTGCACTGAACTTCTCCAGGCTCTTCAATGTACGTAATTTTTAAAAGTAGTTGGTTTATTAATTAATTAGAGAACAAAGGCTTGTGCCCTGCACTTTTCTGACCACTACATAATTAAATGAGATTGGATCTACCTTCAAGAGCAAACAGAAGAAGAAAATAGATGAATGTAGACTAAGACCAAAAGGGAATTCATAAAATCATTGCTGGATCTGCTCTGTGTCCCCAGCAGGACCATCCATGACCCATCCAAGAGCCACAAAGTGTTGTGAAAACAAGTGTGCCTGGAAACTGAATATCACACCTGGAGATGAGGAGGAGCTGTGGCTGCACCCCAGTAATTTCCCCAGTAAATCAAATCTTTGTATGGGAATGAGGTGGCCCTCCCTGGGTCCCTACAGCAACCCCATCAGTGCCACAGCCATCTGGGCAAGCCACTTGAGCCCTGTGCCTTCAAATCAATTGCATGTGAATGCAAACCACAGAGAGAACAAACACGTCTTTCAGATATTTGGCTTTTACCTGGTGGCAAAAATGTCATACAAATCTGTCTCAGCCTCTGTTTTCTTCCTAATGGCTGACAATGTCTTAACATCATGTTTTTTCCTGCCAAATTTTTATGAATTTTATAATCACACACTCCCCAGTGCCCAAAGACCTCCACATTCCTGCCCTAACATTCCAGGAGTGTTCTTGCTTATAAACAAACAAACAAACAAACAAACAAAAACAACAACAACAACAAAAACACAAAGCAAAAATGAGCCTCTCAGGGCAGGCCTTGCACACAACGGTTCACACTGTGGTTCAGATAATCAACCTGCTTCTTCAAAGGCAAGACCAAGATTCCCCAAATTCCCTGTCTTCACCACCCACCTTGACAACACTGAGGATCTGCCTGTCAGAATAAGGGTTCCACTACTTGGCTGCACAGGTAAAGTTTCTTTTCTTCCACAGTAAAAATTAATTTATTTTGCTTTACAGATTTAGAGTGCCATTGCCACCCTGTCCATGACACCACAGAGTTGAGTGTGTGTTCCCTGCTGCATGACTTTTCCTCTGCATCTGATCCTATTGCTGCATGGACAGCTATTCAATTTCTCACAGAAAAGCACAGTCTGCATATTACCAAGGGAAAGCTTAATTCAGCCTATGACAAAAACATAGCTAAGTTCAGCACAATTCACCCTAAAGCACTGCTGTGTGTGTGTGTGTGTGTGTGTGTGTGTGTGTGTGTGTGTCACAAGGAGTGTTTCAATAATTCCATATTGCTATTAATAATAGCCAGAGATGCTCTCCCGCTCACCGACAAGGCTTTGTGACTCCTTTTGAATAAAGAAAAAGCAGAGAGCTGGGGAAGGAGAGGGAGGGATGCTAGTGAACACTAGTGTCAGCAGAAGAACAGCAACAAATGCAATCTGGTAGTTATGCATCCAGGAAAATGCACTTTGCAGCTACCTTTTAATATTTTTTGCAAAATGCTGACTGTTGTCCTCACCAGGGACCAGATATCAGGACCCTGAATCTGACCTGCTCCATCTATTCACACGTGACACAGGTTGGAACAGCCTGGCTCCTGAAGGCTTTTCCTGAGGCCATTTTATGGACAGATTTTGCTTTATCATGTTTCCTGCCATGGAGGAACAAAGGCTGATGCTATAAAAACCAACAGGGTTTTATAGCATCAAGTTCAAAGTGCAGACTGTGAAACAAGTAAGCAATATCACGGCTATCATTTAAAATTACTTTATGTGGACCATAAATATTTCTAAACATATTTCTACTGCATGAATCACTACTCAGAAGCTTGAAGGGCAAAGAGGCTTTACCTCTTGGTCCATATCCATTGGTATATCTTCTAAAGATGGCTATAATGCTTGCAGAGTGGCTTCATGGGGGGCAGTACTGCCACAAGCAGCAGCTTGTGAAATAGGAAGAGAAAAGGAGGAGTTCACTGTGGCACCACTCAAGGTCTCCATATTCTGAGGCATTTTTTACTGAACTTGAATTTGATACATTTTTCCAATCTTTTCTGTTAATTTCAATTGTGAAGAAGAAGTCATCACTGCTGTAGCCTTTACAAATATCAGTAAATCTATTGTATTTAATACATAAGGTTCATAAAGAGCATAATTAATACATTTCAGTTCCAGAAAATCCTCTGAAAAGGGAGTCACATGAATCAAATAATGAGGATACATAGGTAATATGCACAGTTTAAACTATGAGCCATTATGTGTCTTAGAATACATTTAATATGTCAGCACATGTATGGATTATAATGCAGAACTCATGATACTGATGTTTTCACTCTTTGGTGATTTGTTGCAGTATGTTTAAATATTTTCTAGTACGAAATTCACGTATTGGAAACAGTGACATCTAAAGAGGAAGTAGAGGAGGGAAAACAAGTAAATGGTGCCTTCTAGGCTTTTTGAAGTTGTTTTTTTTTCCTAATGACTGAGACTTGTCGCACGCATGTGCTGGGACACACCCAGAGTTTCAGCCACTGTGCTGGCACCAGGGCCTGCCTGACCTGTGGGCTGGCACACCCCATGGATTGGAGCTCTGAGGCTCGCAGGCAACCTTTGCTGTTTGCTCACAGATAAACAAAGGAAAACCTGTAACTCACCAAATGAATGAGAAGCAGAAATTGAAGTCCAGACAGCTTAAGCATACTGGAATATGCTTTGCTTCAGCTCCTGCAAAGAGATGACAATCACTTTAGCCCCACAGTTGGCCCAGTCTATTTGCACACCAAGGCAACAGCTGAGTTTTCCTGAAGCCGCAGGGAGAGAGCTGAGGAGTCAGTCCTGAAGAAGCAGCTGCAACCCCTGGGCTGCCAAGGAAGGCTGTGCCCATCAGATTGTGCCTGATGCAAGAGATGCAACATATGAGATCGCCTAAGAGCTCTCAAAGATTGAACCTGGCGTAAAAAGCCATGCAACCGCATTGTTACAATGACCCTGTACCACAAACCCATTTTAATTTCTGCTTTACTGAAAGCAATGAGATGTTCACAGGAAATGCTATTAATTACAGGACAAAAGTCTTGCAGAGACCATCCTGAGATGCCTGTCTTCTGATTTCAAAAATCCAACTGTTTCCTGCAGATTGCAGAGGCAAAGGAAGCCTAAGGCATCTGCACCGCCTAAAACAATGTGGTTACTGGAAAAAAAGGGTTTCCAAGTCCAAGGAGCACTCTTTGCCTCAAACTTCAAAGAAATGCTGCGCACACACTTCCACAGTTTATATTACATCCTCCTGAAAACTAGATGTCTTTCCCAAAAAGCTATCCTACTTCCTCACTACCTCTGGATTTTAACAGAGAGGATCAGGCCAGTTCTGGAAGGAGGTGAAGCTGGTGTACTGTGCTGCCATCTCAGTGGTGCTTCATGTTATATGGCTCACACCTACAGGAATCCTTCCATAGATCTGTCCCGAGGAGGTCCCCAATACGGAGAACACAGTGTGGAGGCACAGCTCCCTCCAGATGCCTTCCTGCTTGTGCTTCCCATCACACCATTGCCACCCTTCTTTTCTTTCCTCAGTGACTGAACAAAAAGGGGATCTGTAAATATAGAAACTGCTACCCACACTACTGTTCTCTTGAGCACTCATTCTAGGACATGCCACAGGAGTTTATCTTCCAAATCCCAATCTGTTATACTGTGTGTGCAATTACACCCTTTGAAATACTGGGCTCTTTCCTTAGGCTGGAGATAACTGTATGGGTACTGGAAGAAAATAATATGACACACTTTTGAAACCAGAAGTGATCAGGAAAATCATTAAATTTGTCAGGAGACAAGGGCTGAAATTGAACTCCCTGTCAATGCTTGGCTGGGATGCTGCCTTAGTGGGTCCTTCACAGATCTCTTGAAGCCAGAAGAGATGGCACAGGCAGGGCAGAGAGAAGAAGAAGACACTTTGAACCTCCTGGAAGGACACTTCAAACCGAAACTGTTGCTGATATTCTGGTTATACAGTGCACGAAAATTCTTTCAGTTCCTCTGCCTATACAACCTCTCCCCTCCCCTCCCTGCCACTCTCTTCTTAACATACTGGCCTGCTCCTGCTGCACTTAGTAGCCATATTAATTACTTCAAAAAACTAATTCCTTATTAAATTGTGGCAGAAGGTACAAAGTACCCAAGGTGCTCCCTCTCCATCCTGTAAGGCTGCAGTTTGTGCCCAGGCTGTCCCTGCAGGGTTTTGTCTGCCCCTCTGGAGGAGGCATGGCTGGAGGTGCCCCTTTGCCCACCAGTGGTGGAGAAACACCAGGGAGCTAAAAGTACTGGGAGAGGCCATCAAAAGGGAGGAAAAACTGTATGGGGTGGTCTGAGGTACCATGGTCTGGATTCAGGGAAAAAAAGAAGGACTTACTGGGAGAGGAGAAGTTTCAGGGGAAACATCCCACCTTACCTTTGGGGACAAAAAATGCTGGAAAATTAATTTATAAATGTGTCTGTGTCATGGTCAGGTTCTCCTATCCGGATCCAACTACCAAATGCAGCAGTGGAAATTCAGCCATTTCACAGTTTGCATGATAAGTGCCTTTGATGTTCCCTTCTCATAGAACATAAACATAACTTCCTTATGTCATTAATGGTGCCTATTGCACCAGTTCTTGGACGTTTATTTTTCATTAATCCTTGAACATTTATTTTTGGGTGGAAACTGTTACCAAGTCTCATGAACTATCTCACAGCCAAGGACCAAAACCCCAAAATCCATATTCCTCTGTCACTCAGAATAGAGTTCCATATAAAAGTTTTCAGTAACAGGCAGTTTCAGGATTAGAATAGCATCAGCTTAACTAAAAGCAGCTTGAGATCTGGGTTGAGGATCAGAGCCATATTTTCTCCTTCATTTCTTAGCTTCATCTCAGTGCTATATCCCTAATAATCCCTCATGTTTCCCATGACTGAAGAGAAATCTCTAGGATAACCATCATACAAATATTCCAGTGACTTTCAATAATAAACATTCAGAGAACAAAGAATATTCCCAGAGATTAAAGATCAGTAACAATCACAAGTATTTGGTTCCATGGAAAAAAAATATTATTTTTCTTTAGTTGATTGATTTCAGATGTTCAAATTCAGCACAGAGAAAACAGAGGAAATTGATCCAAATCAAATATAAACCAGACTAAGCCTTAGCACAGCAGTCATCCATTTTACAGGGACAGCTGAGTTCCTAACACTGCCTGAAAATCCTTTAGCAAAACCCCTGCTGCAGCTTTTAAAATCTTTCTGTGAAATGTCAGTTAGATCATCCCTTACCTGTAACATGAAAAGCTTATTTTGCTCTAAAAATGCTTCTTTCTTTCAGCTATGGGAATCACCTTTGCACAGGTTGGTGGTGATGTCTGTCTGTGCTTATCCAGTTTATAGTTCCTCAGAATTGCCCTCGGAGATTCAGCAGCTCAAACATTAACTGCAGGACAATTATTGATTCTAATGACTAGGTGTGGTATGAAACAGCAGCCCTGTAAGGAAGCAAGGTAGCTCCAAGGTAATTCAGTCTTCAATATTTTTACATCCTTTGTGATTTTCTTTCTCACTTAATTTTTCCCAGTCAGGCTGTGAGAAAAGAACATGCAGGGCATGGGTTGGAGCCACAGGGGAAAGACAGCCTTTCTGTAGGAGAGCGGGTGGAGAGGAGAGGGCATCGGCCTTGGGTGGAGAGCATGTTTGCTACTTGCCTAGTCACAGGAATAATTCACATTCAGAAGACAAGAATTTGGGCATAAAGGTGGCTTGTTTTCACAGCAGATCCTTTCATGGGAGGGACCCAGCCAAGTTGTGAAAATAATTCATCAGTCCTTGTATTGGAAAGTTCAATTTCTGTCTAAGCTCTGCTAAAAATTTACTTTGGGTAACTTTGGGCAAATCAGTCTGTCTGCCCTTTTCCAGATATTTATCTCATAATGGATGCAATCATTCCTTTCCCTTTTGTGCCATCTTTCACGTCTGTTTTATGTTTGCAGCCTTTCAAGGGAACTAGCCCCCACCAGTCTCTGCATTACAACACCTGCAGTAATGGGAACTGAAATCAATTGGGCTATAAAGGACAATGGTGAAACAAATAATAAATAAAAAATATTTTTTAAAAATCCTTAGTTTTTTTTTAAATTGCAGTTCTTAAAATGTTATGCTTTTTGTATCTCACTTTTTAATATAATTCTTATTTCAGAAGTTTTGGACAGGCTTATTTTATTGTCTTGAGAAATATTCCTTTTCATCCAGATTGTAACTTCTGCTTTGAATTTCTTCTGTCAGATTGCTCTTGAACACTGTTAAATTATTGGTGCAGTACATTGTTTTCTGAATTATGTATCTAAAGAAAGAAGTGTTTAGAATTGATTGCAGCTCTAAGGTGTACAGTTCTGGGAAAAGTTAGGCCTTCTATTTGTATTTCAGATCACACTTTTTCCTCGAAATCAGTGTTTGTTTCTCCAGGAAAAGACCTCCAGGCTATGCTTTCAGCATGCTTTCAAACACAAGTGTTCGCCATTCACTCATGCACTCAGAATGACTCAGACTTTCTCAAAGCTGTCTGCTAACAGCGAGTTATCTTTAGAGCACAGCTCAAAACCAGTTTTGAATAAAGCATTAAAACTCATTGCTGTTGATTTCTAAATAAATATAATAAGGAGAGGGAAATTAACTTTCTCGGAAATATGTTGATTTTAAGTGACCTAGATGCAGATTAACTGTTGGATATGAATGAGCAATACTTTCAACAAGAAGCACTAATTTTAAAACAGCGAGACTTCACGTGGCAGAACCAAATTCACATCCACAAATTCCTAATGACATTTTTAGTCCTCCTTCACATGACAAGTGCAGAGTAACTCAAGTCTTGATGTCAGAATTGCAATCCCTATAAACAAGTCAAGCATTTGTCTTTCAAGTGCTAGTGTCTCTGCTTGGAAGTTGAATGACTAGGAAGTGCAGTGTATTACTTGAAGTACAAATACACAGATGTAAGGTACCCAGAATGCCTAATTGAATGTCCCCACTATTTAAAGTCAGAAGTGAGACTGTCACACCTAGTATCTTCCTGTGGCTGAAAAAGTTTCCCCGGCACAGAGCAACTGCTTACAGGTTGCAACTGCACAGGAGAAAAAAAAATTCTCCCATGTCAAATGCATTACAAAGTCCAGAGGCACTTAAGGCTTTACAACAGTCATAACATGGTGCCGCAGATAAAATCACAAGAAGAAACTCAGCAGTGAGACTGGGTCCTTGGGCCAGCTGTTTCTCTGAGTAAATCCAACGAAAAAAGGCAAATGTCCAGGTGTTTATTGTGTGAATCATTGTTCAACGAGTCAGTTTTTCCAGAAACAACTCTTCTCATATCATTAGTCACATCCTTTTCACCCTTCCCATTTATCAACTTTGTCATTTCTCCCTCGCTCCTTTTTCATTTTCTCTTTTTGTCTTTTTACTTTTACTCCTGGTTTCAACTCAGCTGATATATCTCCATGTACCTCTTCCACTTCCCGAACTAGCTGGACCTGCCTGACCTCAGCTTCTTTCCCTTTCTGCTTGTTTAGAAAATATTTATTTTATGGATCTATTAGGGTATGATAATTTCACAGTATAATTAATGTGTGTCAACATGAGATAGTACCACTGGAGGAAAAAGAAGCATAGAAAAGTAATGCTGAAAACAAATTTAAGTTTCTATTGACCTAGTTCCTTCACTTCTCATGTGGCATAATCACCTATACCTGCAACCTCCCCGAGTGTAAAAAATGCAAATAATGACCAGTCTTAATTTATATAGCTAAAGCACTGAGGACTTTCAGCATCTGCTCATTCACATGGGTGTCCTCTGTACATTGCTCAGTCACTCCACACTTGCTGATTACCTGTGTCCCCATATTCTCCCAGATGAGACTTTACAATGCTGCTGGGGAAAGGTTCCTGCAGAAAGTATCTCCCAAACAATGTACCTCTGACCAATGCACTTACAATGCTTTTTCATGTTATCTTCATTGCACTGATAGTTGCACTGACATAATTATGGTTTTGTCTGTATTTGCCTACTCTATGTACTCAGAGGTGTACCTACTTATAATTGAGCTTCTTTGTGAGACTGAGAACACTGATGAGCTCTGATTTAGTTTAATTTTACTAACCTACCTAAGTCTACTTTTGTTTTGGGACACATGCCATTTGCTCCATTTATAGAGAGACCTAGTCATTCCTGCTAATGCTTTTCTTTGGTTTATTTCTTATGAAATTCTTCTTATCAATAATCTTATTTTATAAAAGTCTGCTTTTTCCACGTTCACTGTAATTTTTCTACTTTTTCCTCTTTTCCTTTGTGAGGACTCTGTATTCTCATCATGGTATAATTACCAAAATTGATATCTTGTACTCCGCACCTCAAAATAAGTACATGCATCGCCATCAGCATTTCACTCTTTTTCCTGACAGTTCTATTTTCCTGACAATTCTTTCTGAACACTTTACCTTTCTACACAAATAATTCAGTCTTAAATTATTCAGCCAAATCTCTGTAGTTCTCATAATCTTGAGAATATATTAAGTGTTAAAGGACCGCATATTCCTTCCATTTAAGGTATTCTTCAAACCTTCCTTTGATATCTCAAACTCTCTTTTGGTAGCTTTGCCCTTTCTATTGTTTACACCCCAGTTCACATTGAGATAATTTGTCTTTATACAATGGGGAGAATTGTGCTGAGGAGAGGGTACATAGACAGAAAAAGCACAAACCAAGAAAAGCAGATTAACACCTTTTTGTGAGCAATCATCCAAAACAAGAGACATCATGGTAAAGGACATAAGGGGGAGAGGTAAATCATGTAGGCAATGTGTTGAGATAGGACCAAAGCATGGCACTGACCATTTAGGAAGCTCTGCACAAAAGAGGGACGACAGAGGTATCCAGTAGTTCACAGTACTGATGCTTGATGCCCACAGTGAATGAATCTACACCATTTGTGTGGCCCTGCTCCTGTCCAGGAGATATGGCTCTTTGACTGGTCTATGTGTGCTGTGCCTTGGATGATGAAAACCTTGCCTGTATCATCCCTGCCCCCGGAACATGCTCTTCGGTTTTGACCTGCTAATCTTAATTCTCAGCTGTCTGAGGACAGCAGAGGTACTTTCTGAGGTAGCAGAAAACAGATGACCAGGAACTCAGGAGGGGTACCTGAAAAGGTTCACCCACACAATCTTAGAAGCAGAGATACTTCCTGCTTGCTTCCTTCCTCTCAGCAGTCATTAGGAATCGCCCATCTGCTGGAAGAGATGGGCTCTGCTCTTTCTCAGGAAAGTTCACATATAATTTTAACCCCACTGAGAGGCACAGTCCTTCCCTGTTGGTGCTGCCGTGTATCTCCAGCTTCTGCATTTGGCTGTCCTCAGAGAACTCCATGTCCATTCTCCTGATGTCATTCTCCTAGCCTCTGCTGTGACTCAGCCTAGCCACCACCCCCAGCAGCCCTTTACCCACATGGTACCTCATTCTTGGCTTGCCATGGCAGTGATGCCACCTTTCAGCTTGCCAGATGTCTCCTAAGCTGGTTTCATTTGTTGGTAGGCGTGGCTGCTCTCAAAGCAGGAGGAAGCTGATCAGCAGCACATCTGACTAATGAAATAGCCCATGCTCACCTTCATTCTCAGAGGATCTCCCTGAAGGGCTTGGTCAGCCCCACCCCTGCAGAAGCTGCCTCACACATGTGGCACTCTCAGGCTCTGTCCCCAGGCGTGGCAGTGTGACCTCTCCCAGTGCACACAGGCAGACCAGTGTCCTGCCTTCTGCACCGCTGGCACAGGAGGCCTGCTGAGAAGTTCCCCAGTTTGCTGCTGCCAGGCCCTGGCCCCTGTTAGCTGCTGAGCTGATGCTGTTGAGCTCCTCAGCTATAAAACTTGCACAGGTCAAGATGATAGATTTTAATTTTCCTTTTTCTTCTTGCAAGCAATGACATAATGGAACCAAGTGGCTCTTCTGGAATAAACAATGCATATTCTAGAGATTACTTGTGTTTACTCTACATGCAAGACCTCCAAAGAAGATTAAAACTTGAGCTCCATACTGTAGCATGGAGATATTTTCTTTCTTTCAGGATTCTGGTGTCCAGTAACATGATGCCTTAAGGTAGCATATGCATTAAGACTTACAAACTGCATATTTCAAAATTACTTTTTTCTTCATAAATGCAGAAGAAACAATTTTTTTACTTCTTGCATCCATAACTCAATACAAATATAGACATGTCCAAATTTGCACAGCTCAAAATATATAACACTGTGTAAAATCTAAAAAGAAAATGCAAGTCTTTCCTCATCTATAGTCTTTTTACAAGGCTTGATAGTACTATGACATGAAATAACCATCAAGCTGGCAAACTGATGCTTCTTTTTTTTAATCCACATACATACATCAATGCAGATGGTCTTAGAGGAGTCTATCATGTGGATGTATGTGCCCACCTGTAGGACACTGAAATAGGGATGATAAAACAAAAGTAGTCTCTAGGGCTTTGTTAATCACTGTGATCACAGATTCTGCTTCCTGAACTGTTACATATAGCAATCACTGCATGAAAATCAGAAATAAACTCAGGAGCAGAACCCAGATACCAAGATTCCTCCTTCAAACTGAAGCAGGATTTAGGTGCTCTTCAGTCTCTTTCTCTTATCAGAAATCACAGCCAGGCAATCCCCTCAGATCTTGGGCAGGATCTGCAGCTCCGGCTCCCAGGTGTAGGGACAAACACTTTTCCTGCAGACATCCAGAGCTGGGGCAGGTGCTCACAGTCAGTCCTATGCTTAGCCTCCCCTTGAAGGGAAGTCCCCACTACTGCAGCTCACTGCTTCACCTCCTCACCTTCTGAGTTTGCCCTCCTGAGGTTTTTTGCTGGCCCTGTTAGCTGAGTCAGGAATAAAGGCTTAGAGCTTTAGGAATTAATTTTGCTCTGTGAGAAAAATAAAAGCCTGGCAGTGTTTCAGTTTTTTATTATATCTTCTTAATTTCTTAATTAAAAAATAATATTATAATACCCATTTGGTGTATATGGTATATGTTTATGGTGACTGACTTACAAAGTAAACTGAAATGCAGTAGATCATATAGACAAATCTGCAGTGCCTGGGCAGTCCATGTGCCTCAGCTCAGAACCTGGAAAACTGGCCTTTGAATGAAAACACATTTCAAAATCCAGCATAAATGACTGGAAATGGATGCTCTTTGTATCCCTCCCTTCCAGCCTCCCAGTTGTGAATACAAAATGAGTTTCTGCTGCTCAGGCTTACCTGACTCTCCGTTTGCCATGATATGTAAAACCAGCAACATGAGGGAATATCACTCCAACACCCTCATCTCAAGTCTGATGACTCCTCTAAAGGGCAGGATTTATCGTTGCCATACTAGAGACCTCAGAAATGCAGAGTGTGACTAGTGAAGACAAAACTGGTCAAGGTTTATAGTTTATAACCAACCAGCTTCTTGTTCTGGGATAGGTTAAAAAAAGATACTTCTAGCCTGAGCACAGATAAGTCATACATGGTTCATTTTCCCCTTGGTTTTACCTCTTCTCTTCCCCATGCAGACAATATTCATACTGACACTGCTTTACATCACAGGGTGGAACTTTCAAAGCTGATAAGATACCAAGTATTTCCTTGAGCACAGGACTTCTTATAGATATTTGTACCAGCAACCGTAATAGCAAGAAAAGCAGCAAATTTCAGCTTATCAGGAATTCTTACTGGTAATTGTGTTTCCCTAAATGATATCTGCATTTCTAACACTGAATTAGCATCCTTAAAGCCTTTGACAAGGGTAGGAATAGATAGCAAGGGTCTGAATATTTGCATTGATTTGAACATGCAATGAAAGTACTTTATGTCTAAATATCAAACTTGGGCTTCATTTTAGCACACATTCTTTTCACAGGAGCTTCCAGGTGGCCCTAAATGTGATTCCTGCTGGAAAAATTGCCACAGATCAGTTGTGTTACCACTCACCTCAGCAGGACCATGAGGTCTGGTTGCAGCTGTACCCTCTACTGAAAGTATTTCAAACTTCCAAAGAAGTGACAAAATTGGAGTCAAACCTTCTAGAGCTCTATTTCACTTCCGGGTCAAATTACATAGCTCACCTAATAAACTTGAATCAATGCTGAGACTGACCTTTAGCTATTGGAAGGAGTTCTACATTCATGGGAGGCCAAGCCAGGCATAAATAATCACACTTATTTCAATTACCTACTTTGGTAATCAAGACCTAGTCATATGGGCAAGCCATTAGAGGATGAGGCCTATGGTCTGCAAGAGAGGAGGGTGCACATTTTGTGCTGCCACCACCTACAATGAACACTATTTAAAGAACTAATTCCTGTGCTTAGAATAGAAAATGTCAAAAATACCACATAATTTTAACTTCTGCCAGCTATGGATGACCAGCTTTTGTTGGCACATCATACACGAGCTAGGACCTCAAGGGACTTTCTATGCGATTTTCATTTCTGTGACTAAATAACTGTGGTATTGGGCTATCAGTGTATGTACTTGGTGTTCACTTCTGTATTTCTAAAGATTACAGTGCAACCATTTTAGCTCTTTTTCTGTCTCCCTTGTGACTTATATGGAAATGCCTCCCTGGACATACACCTCTGCTTGACATTTATGGAAACTCCATGACTTAACGCTCTCCATCATCTTCCATCTTAAAGCCTCAAGTGTGCATCTGTCTCATTACCTTTCAAGTTATAAGGACAGTCAGCAGGGTAAATTCATCAGTTCAGAAATATCTCTGCCTCTTTGCATCTCAGGTCAGTGCAGTCAGAGAGTGAACCAGTGCCTTTAACAGTCATCATGAGAAGAGGTGCTGTGGTGCTGGCCTTGGCTGCTGGCACCAGTGTCCATCCTAGACCCCAATGATCCAATCTCAGCAAAGCTGAAACTAAATGCTGTGCATTCAGGGGTTAATTTCATGCTCAAAGACAACAGGACAGACTTCCTCTTTCGGAGCCCAAACATGAGGTCACGAGGTCAAAGGTTTCACTTAGAGACAGAAGCATAAAGCGACTTTCTTTTCCCCTCAACTCCAGCAAGGTCTCGTAATTGGCTGGGGTCAGGTCAGAGCATCACCTCATGTCTGCTCCAAGGTTTGCATTTCCTTCCTGTAGGTACAGCCCAGGCCATATCACCAGCACAGGTACAGCAGGGCAGGGCTGAGCAAACAAGAGTCCTGGCTCCCAGCAACCTCAGTGCTTGTGGGGCGGATTCTCCTCCCAGTCCAAAGGGAGACCAATACACTTTGGAGCAAAACCAGCCTGATGAAGAATACTTTGCCTGAACTTCTTGGTCTTAATGTGTCATGTCTAAGTGCTGAGTGAGCACAGCAGTTCATGGGATATTGAAAAAGTTGCATCAATTACTGGCTAATAAATACATTTATATACTGCATTATAGGAATTCCAAATATTTTGTAGACTTGGCTTAATCAAATTCTGTGAGATCTGTAAGAAAAACCATATCCGTTCCACAAAAGTGGTGCTGCCATCAATTCTAGGAATTTAAAAACAGTAATTCAGGCCCCAAAATACCGTGGTGGTCTTAAAAAGATCTCAATAAAAACAACAATATGAATGAATGAATGAATGCATGCATGAATGAATGAATGAATATATTTTTAGTCAACTTTTGCTGTGTGACCCTCAATGTTTCATTACTGTTATGGAGATTAGAGGGAGTTCTTTGGACAACAGAAACCTTCTCACATACTTATAAATTTGTAGAATCTATCAAACAAAAATAAGACTGTTTCAAGAGTGTGATTAGAAAATAAAAATATTACTTTGTCTGAACTTCCTATGTACTTTTCAAATTAATTACTGAGATCTTTATCTCCTATCTCTAACTAATCCAAAGCATAAAGAGCTTGTTATCAGTCTTTGAGTTACGTTCATGAAACAGTAGTTCTGGTAGTAAGTTTTTATTAATGACTTGCTGGTAAGTTAAACAGGACAATGAGCAGCTAATGCAGAAAGAGAAGCAATGCATTTCCAATGTCTTTGGTATTCATGCAACCTACTGTAAGTAGATCAAAGAGAGGAGAGATGAGATGAGATGAGGATGGGATGTTGCTCTTTGTGATACCTGTCCACATTCTTTTAATAAAACTGGAGAGGTTTTTGTCCTTTGTTGCCCAAAATATGTTTATCTACATTCCTATATATTTTTAAAACATTTTACTTTAACTTCAATCCTGAGATTTCTGTGCTGTACAGTTCTTTGTTGATTTTCTCCTAGAATCACGGAATCCCAGAATTGGTAAGGCTGGAAGGCACAGGACCACAGTGGGTTATCTGGTCCAACCTCCCTGCTCACCAACAGTGAGGGAAGTTCCAAAACCTCTCTGGACAATGTGTTCCAGTGCACGGTCACTCACACAGCAAAGAAGTTCTTCCTCATGTTCAGGTGGAACTTCCTGTGCATCAGTTTCTGCTCATTGCCTCTTGTCCTATTGCTTGGCACCACTGAGAAGAGCCTGGTTTCATCCTCATGACACCCTCCCTTCAGAGACTGACAGACATTGGTGAGGTCCCCTGTCAGCTGTCCCTTCTGGAGGCTGAACAGGCCCAACTCTGTTAAGAGCTTTAAGAAAGATGCTCCAGTCCCTTAATCATCTTTGCAGCCTCAGACGGACCTGGAGTCTTAAACTATTTGTGCATTTTGGTTATGGTGCTTCACTACTTATAAAAAAGTGTCTAATTTTTTAAAATTATATCCTGTATTTAAGAGATGTGTGCATCACTTTTGCCCTTGGGGTGGTGGTGTAGTGGGACAGGCATTCTCCAGCCTGGTCCTCTGCACAGGCACTCCCAGGTGGGTGTTGATGTGCACCCTGCTTACCCCAGCCAGCTTTGCTGGAGGGAGGCTGTTCCCATTAAGACTCAGCTGCAATGGCATTAACTCACTGCAAGACCACCTTGGCCAGACATTGACTCTTTTATTCATTCTCTCTTTAACTGAAGTTTTGTTTTAAAAGTATCTTTTTACTAAGAACTGAATTTTGTTTACATAAATGCAAATTGTTTTAACTCAGAAAGAAAGAGATCTGCACAAGCCTAATAATGCATTTGATATTCTGTTGTTTTTAAAAGCAGTTTTGAGAGAAGTAGCCAGGTTTGACAATGGTATAACATTTCAGGTAAAAATAAAAGCTGAAATTGTGTGTGTATAGTTCTACTACAATGGGATTTTTACAGTTAATTTCTACAAAGTACTAATTACTCTTAGAATTGGTCAGTTCACTTCAGAGCAAGATTTTACTGAATTTAGCTTGGTGAGAATGACAGAAACAAATTAATTTTTTTTTTAATTTATTTTTTTTTCTGTTTATGGAGTCCTATTTTAAATATGCCACATTTTCAGACTTCCTGCTATTCTTTAAGAGCGAATGTCAATTTTAATGGATTTAGATTTGTTTTTCTTGGCTTTTCGTTACTATGGAAGTTATGTGTACATATTTTTCTGTAGATATGTTCTAGATTGCCTATAGAAAGAAAAGCAATTTGTTGAGTAAGCACAAGTATAATGGAATGTTATATAGATGTTAAATAAATCCTGTTTAAGTAGCATATCTTTATTGCCTATTATAAATAATAAAGATTTTACTCATGTAATATATAAATTCATATGCCCTTAATTTATTTTTACGTATTTGCTCTTTATCTCATATGCGTAATACAAACACTTAATATCTTTAGCACAATTCCATTATACCTGTATAATGGTACCTGTAGCACTGTTCTAAGTTTTTGTTACTAATTTTTACTCAATCTGAAAAAAAACCTCCAGTATTTTATCAGAGGTCTTCCAGAAATATATTTGCATGCTATTGGGGATCGCTTTAGGTGATTTTTGCTTCAGGGGTCAGCTTCTAGCTGAGTCTGTTGAGGAATACATTCAATGCAAGCAGCTCAGGCTGTGGCACCAGACAGGTGATCAGGCACTCAGAGAGACTCAGAGACAGCAGCAGCAAGGAAGGGGGGTCAGCAAGGAAGAACCCAGAGTAACACACACACAGACTGTCAGGGCATGACCCTTTGTCCAGGGTCCCTCTGAGCCTGAACAGCTCTGTTCTTCTGTTGTTGGACCACTACTAAACCACTTTAAGGAGTCAGAGCTCTGAGATGCTGCTATGGGAGATCTGGAATCAAGCTGCTAAGGAAATCTGGTCTGGCTGCATGCGAGTGGGACGTGCAGGGGGTCAGAGATGCACCCCTAGGGTCAGTGGGGCTGCTGGCTGTGAAGGGGTTGGTCCCAGCACTGAAAGCCTGTGGGGTGGGTGTGTGACTGCCAGAGGGGTCTGATCAAAAGCTTCCTTAACAAGCTGTTGGAGCCAGGGGCTGTTGTCAGACCAGCTGGGCAGCACCACTGGCTTCGTGGGTTTGCTGATAACTTTTGATGTGAAGGGCTGTTGCAAAATAGCAAAGATTGCAATGGAGAGCAATCCTGCTGCATTGGAGCTACTGACAGCCCAGGAAGGCAGGACCTCAGCAGGCAGAGCAGGGCCACGGTGCTACGTGGTCTTCCCAGGGATGATCAGAGGTGCTGTGCTGGGAGGCTTCTGCTACACCAAAATCCATGCAGGTCTGGGAATCCACACAGTAGAAACACTGCAATATTTTCTCATTTAAAGTAGTTTAATTTTCTTTAGCTAGGCTAATATTCACCACAGATTTTGGCGTACATGTAAACATTTGGCCAAGGTTATTTAATTTCTGTAAATGTGGTTAATATTTCTGAAACTGATTTAAATACACGTTGCATATGGTGTTTTATTTCTGTAAATGTGGTTAATACTTCTGAAACGGCTTCAAATATATACTGCATGCAGGCAACAATGTGACTTCTGAAGAAAAGTGTAATTTTTAATCTCATGTTTCAAGGTCAAAATCTCAACACTATATAACTCTATGTCTTACATGCATTCACTTGCCATCACGCTAAATTAGTTTTCTAATTAGAGAGGGAAGAGTTTGTTGATTTACTTGTATTGCAGTAAATGTTGGCAAAGATTTTGCCAAGGATAGGCAGAATCACTGCTGCAATTGCACAGTGGCAGAACCTGCACATTGACTGAGGCTACAGTTCTGCAAAAGGGTTTCCTCTACCACATAGCATACATCACTCTAGAGTTGTAACCACCCACAGGTGGACCAGGAACAAGGAAGGATTTTTCCCTCCAGAAACCAGAGTTATCACTGATAGCTTGTACTTCAGCATTGCAGCAGGTGCCGTCCTTCTCTCTGGGTTCTTAGAATCCTTTTTTATAGTTATTCAGGGACAGTCTGAAGTCCATAAACCAAGGAATATTAATTTGCTTTGCCAGGCTGCACTGGCAACCTCTGTTCCCAGGGCTCCATCAGCTGGGCACACCATCCCAGCCCCAGCAGGGATGCCAGGGGAGCTGCTTCTAGACCAAAGCCCATGTGCCATACATCCTGGTGGGGCTGGGCAACTTCCAAACACTACTGCTGGCAAAAATCCTACTGTGGGTGCTGAGGGAGCATTCCAGCCCCAGTGGCTTACTTTGGAATGGAGCAAGGCGAGGAGGATCAAATGCAGCCATCCATGACACTATATTGCATAAAGAGGAGGACGAAAACCTCAAAGCACAGAAGACGGACAATAAAGTTAAAAAGCAACTTAAATGGCATTGTGGCAGCAAGGCTTGAGAGCATTCCACAGGGCACTGCTCAGGGATTCAAGGTGCATAGAGAGGGAATACATCCTGAACGACGTGAAAGCAAAGATGTGGATTGTAGAAATACACATGTGTTACTAAAAGCCACAGGTAGACTCAAAAATAGTGGCCTGGCCATGCCAAAATTATTGTAGTCCATTCTGAGCTCAGTGGAAGTTCCACCAGTGAGAATTCAGTGAAACACTCTCAGCATCAGAGAACGAGTGCGAAGCTCAGTGGAGCTGGAGAGTCTTCCTGCAGAGGAGCAGCCACCGAGCTCCCCTCACCCCTGCCTGGGAGGGGATCCAGCCCAGTGCCTCCCAGTGCTCCCTCTGCTGTCCCACTGCTCAGCACGCCTCAGTGGGCAGCGCCAGATCTGGTGGGGGACACGGTGTCCCAGGCTTGTCACACCCACCGAGTGCAAGTGGGGAAGAAAGGCTGGTCCCTGCACACAGTTAGTACAGACACAGGAGCTGATGTCAGGCATCCTTTAGTGTATCCATGCGAAAGTCTGAATTTCTCATTGAAAGTTCCCACCTGCCTTTCTCCTGCTGGCCCAAAGAGCAGGCAAAGGTCTGCTCCAGGCACCCTGTGTCTAACAGGAGGCTTTCGAGTGCACACAAGCAGAGTATCAGAAACAATTCCTATTTAGAAAGCAATTTCACTTTAAAATGACTCATGCATAAATTTCAAGACTTGGAGGAAGTGTATTGCACTAATCATTTTCTCAGCAAATTATTAACCATGTTCCAGGTAGTACTGTAAAATGAGGCCCACAGGACCTGTGTGCTCTGTCGTGGGTGTGTTGTCCCCACTGTCTGACTGCAGGGAACCTGTTGCAGCAAAAGTGCTAAAATCACAAGTTGTTTGCACAGTGAATTTCAGTGGCTCTAGACAAAATAATCCCCATTACCTTGATGATCTCACATTTGTGGCTACAGAGGATAAATGCAGAAGTATTGCAGGTCCCTATGTGAGGTGGTCACTGTGGGAGGAGAGGAGCTTGCTGCAACATCTGTGGGAGATTTCGGGAGTGACAGTACCAGGAGGGGCAGGTGGGGAAGCTGTCAGTTTGCACACTAACATCATGGGCTCTCTGGTCATGCCATGTACCAGGATTCACCGTTTTCCTGCAGCCATCCCTACCCTGCATTGCATCCCTACATCTGGCCCGTGGTCCCTTCTGCAAGCAATGGCAGAAACAAGACTTCTCCACAACTTTCTGAAGCATAGTGAAGAGAATAGCGTGGTATTCCCTTTCTTTTTAAACTGCAGAGGGTTACATTTAGAGAATTAAAAGTCAGTCTATAAACCTCCCAGAGAGTCTGCTATGTTTAAAAGTGCTGGCAGTGTATGACCAGCAATGTGATATTTTAGCAAGATTTTAACACGAGATTTCGCCTGTGTCTTGGGTGCTACTGCAAACCTCCTGTTGCATGGGTCCTACAAGTGAGAAAACACAAAAGAAAGTGTTTTGTTCTTTCCTCTCTCCTGTGCTACCACAACAAAGCAGAACTGGTGGGGACTGCAGGCAAGGCAGACAAGTCTCATTAAATATTATTTAATGCACTTGGAAGCCACATCTGATAAAACTTACAGAGTGCTGAGCACCACCTCAGCCCACAGCATTTGTTCTTCTAACTGAGTAATGAGTTAATCCAGGAAAGAGAGACAGAGGAAAACCAGCCCCAGAGCTCACACTGGCACTTATCTCCTGCACTTGTGAGTCAGACACAGCAATGATTTGCATGATGCATTCAGCTCTACAGTCTTCAGAGGTGTTGCAAAAAATGAGTTACATGGTTCACTTTTGGAGGGTCAATAGTTTATTAGTCCAGGGATCTCCTTAGTACATTGTCTCTTCTCTGCATGCCACAGCTTTCTCCAAAAAGCCTTCCTAGGGAGAAAGAAGAGCTGTAGCAGATTGTAAAGACCCAGAACACAACTGCTTCCTTCCTCTGCAGCAGCCCTCTGTAGATCCCATTGTCTTCACCAGTACTGCTCCTGTAAGGAGCCCTTTCTCCCATTTGCATCTGAACCCCAAAAAACCCAAGAGAGAGAACTCAGGTCTTTACAGCTTTCCATGGCGTTGATGTTGAAAGGTTTGTATATGTGAGGGTCAAATGCACAGCACATCCATTGATTTTCTTTTACTTAACTAAATTTTATCAATAATTCTCCCAACTCTAAAATCCTGTAGCACCATGCAAATTCACACAGTGCCATATAACGAGTGTGTTTTCTCACAAAGCATAAGTAAACTTCTCTTCATGCAGTTTATCTGTCACAATTAAAGATTACAGAGCTAGACATACTCTGTAATTCCTCTTACAAATCTGATCTATCTTCTTGAGGAGAGCTTTTTATAACAGCTATTTCACTATAATTGGCATTTTGTGTGTTCTTAGACTTCTTTTTTTCTGTACTTATTTTCTTTTATTTTATTTGGACTCTGTGAGTTTTGCCATTTTGGCCTTGGTGCTCTCAGTGCTGTGACTCACGTATTCCACAGCCACTGCCAAATCTCCGGGTCCAGCATTGTAATTATCACATTAGGATCTGTCACTGTAGCCCTGACTTAATAAATAGCAGAACAGTGATTAGAATCGCTGATTGATCCGTTCCACAGTTTTGGACACTCACATCTGAGATGAACAGAGGGACTGTTAAAGATGTTAAAGACTTGAAATAGCACTCCTGAGTAAATTGGTATTAATCGGTCATTCCGGGTACACTAGCTTTTATATATAGTAAGAGTTGCTGTGTTTGGTAATCTGATGATGATCAGCTAAAACCATGACTCAGATTAATCTCATGAGCTGCAAGGGAAAGCCCCAGCCCTTCCTCCATACCCAGCTTGCTGTAGCCATTAAGATCAGAGCATAAGATTTGGGTTCCTCCAGGTGGAACTCACAGTGTCCTTCAGGAGTGCACCTCAGGCACCACAGTCCCAGGACATTCAATCCATAAGACCAGACCAGGTTCAAAACAAGAAAAACCCTGAAATGTGCAAAGTGTAGATGCTCAGCACCAGCTCTCTCACCCCACATCCACAGGTCAGAAATAACACAGCCTGGTCTGAGCCACAGCTCCGTGGAGGAGATGCTGCCTGTGGGCTTCACCCCACAGCTTCCCCCACGCTCTGCCTGAGCACCCGTGGCAAGCATGGAGCCTGCAGGGTGAACCAAAGGGTTCACTGGGACATGAAAGGTGTAGGTATGTGTTTAAATGGTTTTGGTCCAAAGGCAGTACTGAGCTGTTCAGAGACCAGCAGCAGCCCCAGAAGATAGAATTGCAGCAATGTCTGCTTGCTGTGAGTAGGAAAATTCAGATGACATGCCATGCCCACTGCACAGCTCTTTGTGGCAACTTGTGACATTTTGGGGGAATGGGCCTACCTCACTGGATTTTTTTCTTTGAAAAATCCTATGTTTTAGACAGAAATTCTGTTATCTTGGAAGGAGTGGAAAGAGATGAGCAAGGATATGAAAACTTACTGGGCAATTCCAAATTCTTATCATGCCATCAATGTATCCTGATGTCATAATGCTGAACATGGATGGCTTTTATTCCTAAGGGTCGTATGCATGATCAACATGGACATTTTGCATTTCTTCAAAACCTGTTTGGTTTAGATTTGTAGTCTGACAGATATAGAATAGATTAAGGAAGTGTGCTGCTTGCATACAGCTATACTTTCAGTTCATAAATATAATCTTAAGAATTAATTTGTGCAATTTTGTTTTCATTTTTGAATGAGGTAAAGGTTCTGAGAGTTAAAATGTTCTGAAAACAAAATTCTCTAGACTGCTCTGGGTTGACTTTAGGTTGCATGCTGAGAGCTCAAAAGCATTCATCCAAAATCCACCAACATGGATCTTGTCTGTGCTTGTTTCAAAAGGGTTTTTTTCTGTTCTTGTCAACACTTTATTCTAGATCAGAAATTTCCTTCCAGGGAGATCTTCATACCACACAAGCATTCAGTCATTCTGTAATGGGATGTTTTCCTCCTACAGAACTGCTAGAAGTCATTTCCTCAGCAGAGGAAACTGTGGGCAAACACTCAGCAGGCTCATTCCTGTCCAGAGCATTTGGTACATGAAAACTGTGCAGCCCAAAATGAGGAATCCAAGTCTCACCTTTTTAGTGTTGCACATTTTTGCCTTCATCATCTGAGAAGATGAGCTGCCAGGCTGGAGATTTGGCTTTTCTGAGACACGTGGTCAAAAATGTAATGACTGTACCTCTGACCAGCATAGCCAAGAGGAAAACAGCACAAATATGCCCAACAGCAAGTCAGGATTTGGGCACACCATGCCAGCTACCTGCTTTCTGTCCTTGAATGTAGCATTTCACTTCTCTTCATCTCCAAAACTGGGGTAACAGTACTCACCTACATTTCTAATGTGTTTCCAGGCTAAAGGCTATTCGGTCTGTGTTCAGAGATTTAAGGAATCCTCACTGCACTTCTCAAGCAGCATGCACGTGCATTGCACTTCTCAAACTTCCCCAGCATGCACAATATTTCCTGTACTTGAAAACATTCTTAGGGATTTTCTAGTGAGGCTCAAACGCAGTCATATATTTTATTTATTTTATTACAAGGCATGTAAGTAAAAACTTGCATATCTGAAAAAAGATATTAGATAGAAAACAGTAATAAAATTAACATTATTATCTTAAGAAAATTGGTAATAAATACATTTCTCCTCAACATTAAAATGCTTGTTATTTTGCACGACAATAAATACAGCATAGCTCTGGCATAGAGAAAGGCCAAGGATGGATACAAGAAGTCCATGTGGTGGCATAAAAAAGCTCAGGTGATTTTTAAAGGTTTGGCATCCTGCACTTGATGCACTTTGATACAACTTGCACTTTAATTTTACTATGATTTTTAAATAGTCCCATAATATGAAAACATGAGAGGAAAATTTTTTTGACTGTAGGATTTTTCCTTTAAATATTTTCAAAGTAAGAGATGTGTAAACTCACTGAAACTAATCCTCGAAATAAAGAAAAAATACCAAACAGGTGTCTTTGTGATTATTCTACAAAAATGCATTTTTTTTTCAGCTGTGGGTGCTCAAGCCTGACCAGCCAACTGACAAGAGACCAATCTCCAGTCAGTTCCTCAATTCTTTACATAGTTTTAAAAAAGAAATATCAATAATGAGGAAAAAGAGTAAAGACAGTAGTATTGATTTCCCAAGTTATGGCATTTGAGGTTCTTACACTAGTATCCAAAGGTAAGAGGAGAAAGAATAGGTGTATTCCAGAACAGTTCCCAGCACAATTCTGGGTAATTCTGGTCTATACTTTTCTTTTAAATCTACTGACAAGAAAAAAAAAAAAAAATGAAGAGCTATTTCCATGCACTGTGCTGTTCTTATGCCAGCACATATCATCACAATCACAACTGTGAACCTAAGTCACTGATAGCCCAATCTAATATAGATTGATTGATTGTCCTATGACAAAGTTAGATAATGTCCACAAAATGCCACAAGCTCTGGCAGAGTCCGGTGTTCTTAAAGTACTGATAGGTCATGGCAAGACTTGGACTTGAGTTTGAAGGCCATGTTCTTGTTGTTCTTGGCAACTATTTTGCCCCAAAAGCGCCTGGCTTTCTTGGGGATGCTCTCTCTCCGTTTCTGTAGTGCCAGCCGCTTCTCGTTCTTCTCCTTGCTGTCCCTGCGGAGCCGGACCTGCCGCACGATGCCCTCGAAGAGCTCTTTGACGTTGTGCTGCACAGCTGCCGAGGTCTCAATGAACTTGCAGTCAAACACCACGGCACAGGCTCGCCCCTCTGCAGAATCACAAGGTGGACACGTTACATGGGGTCACAAGGCCCAGGGCGGGGGGCAGCAGGGACAGGCTGCCATGTGCGGGAATTCCTCAATCCTGATGTAGGCACAGATAAGTCTTTAATGACCTGATGCTGCCTGCTAGCCCAGGATCCATCTGCCCTGTGTCACAGCTGCTTCCCGAAGGAAATGGAGGCTGTATTGGGGGTTAAATCCCCTCCCAGTAAAGCCCAGCCCGCGCTGCTGGCTGTGAAGGTAACGAAGAATGATGGACTTGAGACACTGAAGGCTGGGAGGCCAGCAGTGCCTCAATACCACCTGGGCAGCTGCAATGCAGACTCCCTCAAGCTGCACTGAAGGGTGATGATGGCACTCTGCAGGCATAGAGCACAGCACTGCAGGCAGAGCACCTTCCTCTTTCATGGGCATGGGTGTAAACCACAGCCCTGGAACTCTGGCAATTTCAGTGAGAACAGACACATGTACAAAACCCTTAATAAAGGGTGTCTATGGCTTTAGGGGTACATCTGAAAGCACATCTTATTCTCAATTACATGAACCTAAGCTAAACCTGACAGGTGTTTTTCACACAAGCCAATTTCTGGCTTGCAGTGAATTCATTGCCAGGGCCATTAAAGTGACATGGATTGACCTGCCATCTTCCTAAAGAACTTTCAAGCTGGACAAAGAGGAATAAAAAGGCAACCCTGGACATCCTATGAACCCCTCAGTTCAAGCGCTTCACTTGGGGCAGCTGTGACAGGAGGCAGAGGAACTGCACACATCCACAGAGCAAGGAGAAAAGTCTAGCTCAACTGGGAAACAGAAGAGCATAACAGCTGCAGAAAGAAGAAAATGCTGAGGAAAAGAACCCATGTTTCTGATGCACCAAGACAAGAACATCTAATGCACAGCTGTGTATTACAGTGTGTCACCTCAGCCTCAGGGAATACTCTCCAAGAAGATATTTTACTGACTGCAGATCGTGAGAGCCAGCAGCAGTGCTCCCAACAGTCTCCCCATTCCTATTTATGGGCTTAGTGGTTATTCATTTGTATGCAGCCAAGGGAAGGCTGATTTAGCATCCCAAAGCAAGGCAATAAGGAAACCTCTTCTGAAAGGCTGCACAGTTCCTGCCTAGACTAGCAAAACAAAGATTGAGAGGGATTTTTAATTTGTTAGGGAGGACAGAGAACTGGTTATAAAGAAGAGAATTTTTGGCAGCAGAATAAAGGGGGCTAAACTTGTTATGCATAAATATGCATTGGGAATACAAAGGGTTTCCAGCTACCAGAGAAATCACATATTGCAGCGGTCATACACTAGGAGCTGGAAAGGAATAAATCCCATTTATGATGGTACTTAATAAATATAGAAAAGGGATTATCTGATATATAACAGTATTACCAAGGAAGACTTAAGGACCTGGCAGACCCTACCCAGTCCTCTGCCCTCTGTTGCAGTCTGCTTTTATTTTATTACTCTTTTATTGCCTTGTCCTGAGCACAATGTACTTCTTCAGCCAGAGCACTGCAGTTTGTCCAAAAGCTACTAGACGACTTTTAATGTTTATATCGGGTTTATGCTCACAATTTCCTTACCTGCCACTGAAACTTCACGGCATCTGACAAGGTCACTTTTGTTGCCAACCAAAATAATGGGGATATCTTCTTTCTGACGTGCCCTGCGGAGCTGTATTCTGAGTTCAGAGGCCTTCTCAAAGCTTGCTCGGTCAGTGATGGAGTAGACGATCAAGTAGGCGTCTCCCACTTGCATGCAGTGGTCTCGAATCCATTCTCCCTCCCGCTGTTCAAATTAAATGGTCAGACATCATTATGCCCAGAGCAGATTTTACTTAGAAAGTAAAACATTAGAGAATCCAAATGCATTCCTGCTGTAAACTGTAATGGATACAGTTTGAATCACAGTTATACTACAAGTAATTCCAATGTGGTGATGGTATGAATACTTCACCACAAAGGAGGGCAAAAACTTGCCCCAGATAATTTATTGTGCCGGCTTTAGGCTGGAATGAAAATGGTCTGGAAAGAAAGCTTGAATGTTTTGTTTTATCATTAAAAATAAATGAAGACTTGCACTTCTTACGCTCACAGTGCAGAGCCATTAGGCATGCTTGCACTGATGTGAGGTAGGGTTAATCCTATATCTTCCCTGATTATGCTGTATGAAAACACCTATTTTCTTTCCCAAAGGAAATTTGCTTTTTATATTAGCAGTTATTCATATACACTTTCCTGTCAGCATTTGACTAGAACAAATTAAGTACCTTGTTATCCCACATATCGAGCAGTATAACAGTCGCACTCTCCCCATCCACCATCAGAGTTCTTTCATACGTGTCTTCTGGAAGGAAAAGCAGAAAGGTTGGTGATACATTATTTTGTGTTATCATACACATTAAAAAATCCAAGTTGTTGAATGTGGGGGATTTGTTCACAGAGTTTTTGAGCCAAATTTTAGGTCGGCTCACATCCAGTTCTTTCCTCATTTACATCCATACTGAATCTGCACTCTGTCCATTATTGGTTGCCTTACTTTCCATGATAGATGGAGGAGGCTGAAAGATCAGGAAACAAAATGTTCATTATTTTGGCTGATAGTCTCTTTATCTTATGTGGGAGAGAGAAAATAGAACCAGTGGAAGAAATAACCAAAGGCTGAACATTTGCCCCATGGGAGCAGCAGAGTCCAGCAAGGCTGAGTAATGGAAAATATTTGCTTTCACTTTAGCATGGACAATTTACGGGTGAACAGTCACTGCTGCTGAGAGCAGTACAGCAAACAGCCCACCAAGTGAGGAGGACAGAGTGTTGTGAGACAACAGCTGAGTCTGAGAGAGATTGAGACCTCTGTTGCACACTCCCATTACACAGTTGCCCATATCACCTTTGATGCCAAATAGCAGAAAAATGAAAAAAGCACAGGTCAGTTATTGCTGTGATTTGTATTGCAGCCATAAAAATTCATACCTAGATTATAAATGCCATTTAGCAAAATTCTGCCTTAATCTAAAGGGGCTGTTGCCACTCTGAATTTTGATCAAGCCTTGCTGTGAAATCTGCTTCAAATACCAATATTTCTTCTTTTCCCCAAAGCTGGGGGTGATGAGCAGTGAGGGGTTTGGACCCATTTCTAATCTCACACTAGTGGCCAGTGAAGAAAAAAGTTGGTCTTAAGGTACTGCAGCATTTAAAGGAACTGTCCCAACTACACTTGTAGATAGTGTTGTGTCTAACCTGTCTAACCTCCTAAGACTTCTGCTGTGCACTGATGAAGTGAACTTTCCCCTAAATTGTAATCAGAGCCTTTCTTCAAAGATAGGGATCTACATCCCAGTAAAAGAATGAGCTAAAAATATTACACATTTAAAATAAAGTCAAATGGAGCCCATGGTTTAAAATGTCAAGACTAAAAAGACAGAGCTAATCACTAGGAGTTGTTTCTGTTGAGGTCCCAGGAGTATGAGGCTTGTGTTCATGAGTTAGCTTCATCTTACAGTCAGTAGCAAAACCTCTCCATAAAAGCAGCTGTACTCCTTTGTAAGCTGGCTACCCTGAAACTATCCCCTCATGTAATTAAATTTCCAGTGTGAAAGCTAAAGTTCCAGTTTGTAAAGCTAAAGTAAATCGTTCCTTCAAGTGACCAAGCATCTGTGTGAGAACAAGCTCCATGCACACCAGAGGACAAAATCCAGAAGACTCCTTCTGCACTGCATTTCGTATAGAGAAGCTACAAATGCATAATCACACTCCTTGAAGATACTATGCCTAAATAGTCATATTCAGCACTCATTTGCACCTTGGTCAGTCCAAAGGAACTTCTATAGAATATAAAACACACAGAAAGTGAGTTCATTTTACGCTGTTTTTGAAGCTGACAGTAAAAAGGGGAGAGAGATAACACCAAGACTTCCAATTATCTCTTCAGAGCTGGCCTTGAAAATCTGTCATTGCTATACTCCAAGCAATGCTGCTGGGAGTGCGATGGAAAGAGGAAACCACATGGCTTCACATGAAGGAAAAGAAAACTGCCTGACAGGGGTGTGCAAAGCAAATCAGCTGCCCTTCCTGATGGCTTGTCCAAGGATCCTACTCTACTTCAGTCATTTTCAGCACTAGGAAAACTTTTATCAGAGATACTCCAGGCTGAGGAGCTGGTAGAAATATGGGAAAAGTTGATGGCAGAAGCTGACGGCGGAGCATGCCTAAATCAGTGTATTTGAAAACCTCCAAAGGCACAAATCTGTGTCCCCAGTCTGAGACAGCAAGTACAGAAAATGTGAGTCTGACCTTCCTGATACTGGGCTTTTTTAAATCCTGGGCAAAACTTCCCCTAACTGGAGAGTTAAACACACAGAAAAGAAGCTGTCCTGCCTATGCCCCACTGAAGTCTGGAAGAGAAGCCCAGAAATTCTCTGTGGTAGCACTGGCACCATCACACCGAGGGAATATAGGCAGGGGGCAGAAGAGAGAGACAAAGAAAGCCCTGAAAAATGACTAACAAAACCTGGCAGCAAACTGCATGTCCCCTGAAAGCAGCAGCAACTACATCCTTGGAGACACGGCAGATTTCTTGGCAGCACAACCATTCCACATCAATACCTTGCACACAGTATAGCCCAGGACTTGGTGCTCCAACTTCACCTTCTGCACAGTCTGATCTTTGGGATTAAAAAACACTTTGCAATCCTAAACTTTGCAATCATAAGCAAATCAAGGGGGGGGAAAGAAGGGGGAAGCATCTTCTGGAGGAGCACATACTGTGCAAATAACATGAAACAAGGTTTTTACTCAAAGTTGTATATATTTTACTCAGTCCATACATACTTCTAATGGCAAATATTTTGGAAGTAACTTTTTCTTTATATATGATTTTAAAGCATTTAATTCTTGAAAATCATGAGGACCTTCAGTTGTTTTCTCTCTCAAAAGGAAAGCAGGAGTCAGCCCTGTGATGCCGGTGGTAACACCAATGTTGGACTAGCTATGAAAGCTAAAGCAGACTCCTGTGTAGCATCATCACAGGCAGGAATGAGGCAGTTTCCAACTGGTATTTTGGAATGAAATGGCATGTGAATCTGAATTGCTCTCTTTCAGTGGCTTTCAGTCATTTTTGGAGAGTATCTTACTCATCTTATTTTGCTTTCTTCTTTTCTTAAAAGAGGTGCTTGAGTTCAATCAGTTTTAATAATCAGACCCAAACACTTGTTACTTCTGGTTTATATTAAATGGCCTCTCTCTTTTTCTGTGCCAATTACTACAGGCAGAGCTGACTGCAGGCAAACACTGACACCCCAGGACATAATTACCTACCTCCCAGCACCTCACAGTCGCTGTCAATGCTGTCGTGCACCCCTGCAAAGATGTTGGCTAGCGAGGACTTCCCCACGCCGTGCTCCCCGATCAGCACCACCCGGTAGCAGCTGCTGCCAGACTCGGAGGAGATGACGGAGTCGGATGACTCCGAGGACCAGCTCCTTCTGTAATATTCATCAGGACTGATGGTGTATCGTTTCTGTGGGTTGTACTCATTGGAGTCCTTCTGGACCAGCAGATTCTTTCCATCAGCAGGGATGCTCCATCGCTGCTGCTGCTGGTGCAGACTGCTGTTGTGGGTGCGACGCATGGTAACGTTGTTGAGAGTCATTTTTAACCCCTAGTGAAAAATAGGGAAATCACTAATGTTACCCACAAAATATTTAGAAATGCTCTCTTACTAGCTTCAAGGGGCCACATCATGTTCCTCTGTAAGGACCTAATATGTGAGAAAAGAAAAATTAGCCTTTCTGCACTCTAGCGTACTTGGTAGTGCACAGAGCAATATTTTAGTTATTGGCTAGTGAGACAGAGACTGTTTCCCAGGGATAATACCACCCTCACATGCTAAATCCTATCTTGTTTAGCCTTTACTAGCTCACGGCTGTGCTGGGTGCAGCCCAGTCCTGGAAAGAGGGAGGCATTGCTGCGTCCCAGGAGGAGAAGGAGGGGACAGTGCTCACCACACCGGTCCTACACAGCAGCTGCAGCCCTGCCGAGAGACTGCCTGTGGTACAGGCAACGTTCACCTCCTTTTGGCATCACTGGGGACAGACAGAGACGCTGGTCTCAGTTGCCCTGGGTGTACAGCATCTTTCTCATTGACTCAGTTAAGAGCTGAAACCCTTGGGAAAGCAATATGTCATAATTCACTGCACTCTTGAGACAACCCTGGTACAAAAAGTCATGCAAGCAAGTCTTGCTGTGATGGGGTGGATTTGGGTCTTGTCTGTGGCCAGGTAAACAAAGAACGATTCTGCCTCAGACAGTGACTTTTTGGCTGGTAAGAGGGAGGACACAGTGAAATCCAACAGCTTTTTTGAGGAGGTACAAGTTATAGCTTCAACAGGAGATAGAACTGAGAGAAAAGGCTCATTAATTTATAGATATGAAATCAATAACTTAATTACTGCACAATTAATTAGATAGGTTCATTCTTCTTACATAAGCATAGCTCTTAATTACATTTTACTCAGCAAACTCTATTTTGCCTTGCTTGGAGGCAGAGAAGAGTGATGTCATTCTCACAGGCAAATACCTACCATTTTTAGGAAAGTTACTTTGATGCACTCCAGTTCCCAAAGTGACCATTATTCAGACATTTTTCTTTTTTGCCCTATATCTGATGTTTCTTGGCTCTCTCCTCCATATCAGTAAATAGGATAAATGTCCATAAAATTCACCCAACTACTTTCAAAGCTCAATAATAAGTGATGAACAGTAAAAAGTACAGTAAAGCAAAATGTACAAATTGCTATTCTTCTTCATCCAAAACTGTCTGAAAACTTCAGTGAATAAATTCCCAGCAGGACCAAGGACAAAATATATAGAAAAAGCACTATCTGAATTTACTACAGAATACACAATATTTTCTCTGTGATGTGCAGCACTTTGGGGCAAAAGGAGATCGTTTTCATGGTCCTAGTCACAGTAACTTTGTCAGCAAGAGATACATCTAAAGAAGAAATCATGTACTAAGCGAAGACTTCTTCGCAAACAAACTTAAATATATGCTGTGGTTGAATTCTGAAATGCACTTTTTCCTTCAGTATCCCCATTGAGAAGATCAGATGAGAAAATCCAGATCTTATTCAAACAACAGAGTAACTCACAACCTGCAACAAGCAGTCACTCTCAAAACCATCACAAACACAAATATTTTACAATTTAGCCTCTCACAAATTGTCATCCCTCATTAAAAAAAAAGCCAAAGGAGTCCCTGTCACACACTGTGCTCCAAGTTCAAACTGGTTTTGCTACCCCATACTGCATTTAGCTGCCTGAGTCTGCAGCAGCTCCAGGAAAAGACTGGGTCCAAATCCCCTCTTACTTGTGCCAGGCTCCCGCAGCCAGTCCAGTCCTTTGTTCCCCCTGCCCTTCTCTCTCGGTGGGCTGTGACACACTGAGCAGCTCTGCCGAAGTAAATCCTCTCCTGCTTTGGGACTGCCTCTTTAATTCTTTCTCAGCAAACCTGGTTTATATTAAGCCCATCTGATCAGAGACAGGGCTTTTCCGTGACGTGGACGGCCTTCCCATACAACAGCCAGCCCCCAGCTGGGGGAAAGCAGACGTGCAGCAGAGAAAAACTTGCAAACAATCTCAAAAGACTTACTCAAAATCATGTGATTGTTTCAATATTGCCAGTAAAATAAACACTTTTGGTTCTTGCGTGATGAAAACAGGAAAGTGGAACAAAAATAAATAATAGATGTCATTTAGCCTCAGAGAGCTTTTAATTCAAATGTTATCAAAATTAATGATGGTTTAAAAATCACCTAAGTTTATTTAATGCATTAAATTCTGTAAATGTATTATGTATCTGTTCTCTGTCTGCAAAACACACTTAACCCCCTGCTGGACAAAACATTTCTCTGGAATAAAATATCTGAATGTTATTTTGAAATTTTTTAGAAGTAGGAATATTAATTCTAGGGGCTTTGTTGGGGTTTTGTTTGTTTCTTTGTTTCTAAAGCACCAATATTTACAAATGTGTTATTCTCTGTCAGCCTCCAAGTGACTGTACCCAGTCTTCTGAACTGCATAACCATCTCTTTCTCACTTCTGCTTCAATATTTTACTACCAAGGGCTTGAAAAGATATCCAAATATGAATTCAGTGTTGCTGCAGCTGGATGTTGGCAAAAATGCATCAGAACACACAAAGTCTGCACAAAGTCACACAGTGTTGACACTGTGCACAGGAACAATCACTATATAGTGTACATGCCCCACAAACTCAGGGTCTGGTCCTTAAATTTTTATAGCCTCATAGCTGATTGGCAGAAGAAATTTTGCCAGAAGGCAAGAAATCCAAACCTGTTGAAACTTGCAACAACATACTTCTTCATTAGCAAAGGAAGAGTAAGAAACCATGACAGAACTACTTACTAGGGCTACCACAACTTTTATGTAAGTATACACAAACCCTGTAGTCAGCTGCCAGTTATCCAGACTCTGGATTAAATATAATGAGCTCCTACCACTTTCTTTTATATTTTCATATTTACATTTTATATTTACAATCTCCTGGTCCCTGAATCAAACAGAAAAGTTCTTATCCTAGAAGTCTGAACAACTTTGGCTTCAAACAGGGGGAATAATTTTTTTTCCATGCTACAGGCAGGCAAATCTTTAACTGACTATGTACCTTTATTGAAAGGAATACTGATGTGCAGAAAATATCTCTTGTTAACACTGCAATTGAAATCTCCTTGCCTTATTTCCCCATTGGCTTTATTGCATTCCTGTATCTTTCATGAGGGTTTTCAGGGACTTCCTGAGCCATTCTCAAGTTTTAAAAGCCAAGAGCTTTTCACAAAGTAATAGGTACTCATCAGTATACATGAAAATTATGCAGATCTACTAAGGGTAGAATGGGCAAAAATCTGCCCTGACTTTCTTTCACATGTATTTCAGTGCTTGGCAGCAGCTCAACTGGCCCCAGGTCCTGCATCTTCACCTCACCTGTCTCTTACTCATCAGGGCTTCTGCTGCTCAGTGATAATCCCAAAGAGCACAAAGTGCCACATCCCTCTGTGTAGATTGTACAGAGGGGCTTGTAATACTTACTGCACAAAATGTAACTAGATCTCTATCCAGGAAGGTTTGTGGCATGGACAGTACTTTGCAAAAATACGTTTCCTGTTGGCATACCCAACTGAAGTTGCTCGGTTTTTTTGAAACATGCTGGAAACCATGAAGGTGAGTGGGTGGTTGGAGCAGTATGGACCTCAGGTTTGCATAGCTCTCTGTAAGTTGTCTGTAATTTGTCACTGCTCAGTAAAAAAGCAAAACTTGTCCACTGCAGGACTGGTGAGATTTATGGCCAGTGATTGCAGCAGAACTGCAGGCTCTAATGTCTCACCCAAATGTTTAACATATATCACAGCAGAAAGTGCAGACCGAAGAAATAAACCAAAGGCAGAAAAGCCTTTGTGTTTAGTTGTAGTTACTGTTAGATTAGGAATTGCTAGACGTCATCTTTCATATCCTCTTCATAAAATTCAAGACAGACAAAGAAAACACGTCTCTCCAGAACTACACAATATATCTCTTCCCTAAAGCCATACAGAAGAGTTGTCCCAACATGGCATGAAGTGCTTGTACTTGGGGAACTTGCACATGTGTTTTCCTTTGTACTGTCTCTTCTGAGCCTACTCTGGTTTTCCAGTGCACAATTAACTCTCCAGGTCTCATTCTGCATACACATCCACAGGATGTGACGTTGTTGCTCCTCAGGGAATGCCGTCAGCACTCATGAACTTCACTCACTCTATCTGTGGGTGAAACATATTCTTAACTGTTTTTAAAGCTGGGGAGAGATGCAGCCTTTTTAGCCTCTGGGTACTTACTTACAAGGGATAACAGCAGGTTGATTACTGAAATATATGAATTGAGTCCTTCTTAGGGACAAAAACAATCCCATAGATTGATTGAGACTGGTGCAGTCCTGGTCTGTTCAGCCCTTTTGCACTCGTTGCTGGTCAACATTTCTGCAAGTCTCGAGCCTGCCCAACGCACAGGCACGAGAAGAAACAAACCATAAGGCCAGTGCTGTCGCAAAGCACACGAGTGCTTGAACGTAACTGCCCGCTGCAATATCAGAAGTCAGAGGCAGTGTTTTTCTTCCATCTTATCCACTCTCTGTTTCATTAATCACATCTTAAAGGAATTCTCCCTGCAGCCAGGATGAAGTAAACATTGAAGAGTAGCAGTTCTGCAATCCTTCCCCAGCCAATTACAATTAGACCAGGTGATGCCCAGAGCAATTAGGCAGAAATTTTCCATTGGATATAAAAGCAGTGCTTTTTAGCTGACACTTAATTAGCCAGTTTGAATTTATGTATATGATGGTAAAAGTGGTTCCTCAAATCTTCTGGTGTAAGGGTTGTCCACAGAAAGGACATAAATCATCTTGGAGTAGGAGGGGAATTCCAGGGAGGAAAAAAAAAAAAGCAGGAAAAACAAAATTCAGATTTACTTTAATGAAAACTGAATGCAGCATGTTTGAAAGTGCCTTTTCTCCCTATACATCCAGCAGAGAAGTTCACCTGCTTCATTCCCCTCAGAAAGCCTGGCTTTGTAGACTTTTTTCCCAACAGTGAGTTGCCTGCCCAGGCAATGAATGAGGTCTGCCTCGCCTCCAAACCATTGTGGCATCTCAGACTTTTCTCTGCTTCTCACATCTTGCAGTGCTGGCAGACCCTGGCTATTCTCAACCCTACCAACAACAGCAGCTATGGACAGAAATTAATTTGGGTGCTGGGCTGGATAGTGCTGGACACGCTGGGAGTGCCCACAGTCACTGCATGTCCTCCCTAGGGAAGCTGCTCCATTGTCACCATCCATTCCTACTGCACAGGCAGCCACAGGCAGCTGGGCGAGCAAATGTAGAACAAAAGGCAAAAATAGATGTGGGATGAAGCAGCATTGAGACCACAGCCATGGGACTGTTGGATTACTTACACCAACTTATGTCCACAGCTTTGCCTTTTCCGATCCAAATTCACATCTGATGACTCAGTGCCAAGTTTCATACGGACTGAAAAGGTGCAAGGGTTCAAACACTCTGAGACTGGGATGTATGAGGTAGGGAAATGAAGGATTATGTGCCTGAGGTAAATTACTGAGGGTGTTAAGAGGGGGACAGGGCAGAGAAAGACACTCAGAAATTAAGAAATAATAAAACATTGATTCATTTTAAGGGGCACAGTCAGAAGCACCTGAAAGTACCAGCATCAAATTTTAAAAATAACCATTGCTCTTTTCAGTGGTGTAGATTTGGTCAACGCGGTTCCTAGAGTTGCTTGCAGGGAGTACTGAATTTGTTCCACCAGCTCCTTTCCTTTCCTTCCACATCACAGCAGCATTTTTACAAATCTTTAACTGAGCACTAAAAGCAGAACATGACCCTTTGGTGATGAGCACAAGGATAGGGAAGAAGCACTGATCTACACAAGTTAGCTGTAAAAGCCAGCATTAGAGCTCTCAGGGAACAGGATTGCCTTTAATCAGCTGACCCATGGGAGAACTTCTTATTAGTCTATTAATTGCAGATAATCTGGATTCTGATGTACCAAAAGGAATGTGTGTTCTATATCTGTGCACTGCAGAGCTTTGTTGACTATAACCGGTGTCCAAAGGTATTTTCCCCATTAATACATTAAGCCAGCACAGTGGAAGACTCAGCAGAAAATGAGAAATGAGCAGCCAGAGGAAGCAATGAAGTTCAGTTCATAATAAAATACAAGTTACTTTTTAGTCTAGTTAATGGAAAAGAAATTAAAACAACTGCCAGCTTTGAGGGGACAAAAAGGAGCAATGATAAAGAGTAAATGGCAAAACTGGATTATTTCAGTAAGAGTTACTTAGCAAAAGGACTGATTATTTCCCACACTTGCACTCAATGATGTTTATGAATTCTGCCAATAATTGTCCAGGGAATGGGATTAAGTCACATATGACATAAATAAATGTGCTTTTCAATGCAAATTCTTTAAAAATCATAATATACTAGTAATAGTAGGATGTGAGCTAGTTCTTCAAATGTTCTTCAAATCCTGAGCTAAAAAAAACTTTAGATGAATGGCACCAGCACAGAAGATTTTTTTTTTGTGGCTGGGATCCCCGTAGTATGCCACAGACTTTAGTGCAATCAGGTTCAGGAGCCACTGTGTCCTTTTCAGCTACAGGATTCACAGAATTTTATACCTCGATTTTATACCACTAAGTGAAGGTGGCAATTTAACAATAGGCAACCGCTGCATCAGCAAACCATAGGTTAGAAACATCAGCAAAACAATGATCTTGTTCTGATCTTCAGACCTGCCGAAGGGAGATCAAGAAAAAGGTCTTTTACTCTAAATGCAGTTTCTTCTTCACTGTAGTGTCCAAGACTTCTACACTGAGTGCAGTCAACAATGATTATCAATACTTAGGCATACTCACACAGAAATACAAAGGAAGCCCTGCCAATAGAAGCAAATCTACTTTAAAATTATTCCACATGGTGTCCAGATCTTGACTTTCAGGTCCTGATTGCATTTATCTACACACCAAGCTAGCCTGGGATGGCAAGAGAGCACTACTGAGCTCTCTGACCCACCTTGGCTTGCAAAACACTTTCTGGTTTGCATCATCGGAAAACGCTGTGGACTCGTTGTCTGAGTGGAAGAGTCCCACTTCTGGGTCAAGGCTGACATGGGCAGGGTGGAGGATGGGAGGGTGGGCAGGGCTGTGGGTGTCTTTAGGACTCCAACGCCCACTTGGTGCACCCCTTGAGGAAAGGTGGTGGCACATGATTGAGGCAGAGCTGAGTTTGCTTGGCCTGGTTCAGTCCAGGTAACACCAGGTCTTTTACTCACATTTGCACCAGGAGAAAAGCGACATGCTGAAACAGTCACACAAAACACATGGCAGTGGCTAAAGTAGCTCTTCATCCAAAACACTGGGTGACAGCTGGGGTGTGGTGTCTGGGTGTCATATCCTTCCCCAGCTCTCTTTCTTGTGCAGTCAACCAGCAGTAACAAAACCACAGCTAAATATGGTCTTCTTGGAGGAGCTCTGATCTCTCCCCATTTACAGTATCATCCACCCAGTGTCCCTGGTTCAGCGTTCAGCTGCCTGCTTGCCACACTAGCACCTAGTAAAGTGATGCTTCATGTGATTGCTCAGTGATTCACTGCCTTGTTTGGATTTTCTGGCTCCTGGGCTCATGTTTATCAGCAAAACACACACTCTCCAGTGTCAGGCTTTAAGCAGATTGGAGCCATACAAAATGCCTTTGAGCAAGATGCTCTACACAGTCAAGCATAAGTAATGTCTATTTCATTGAACAGCAGCATCTCTTTTATTGACATGGCTTTACCCTTATGTCATTCATCATGTACTTTCCACTTTCCAAAATATAAGATGTGATAATGTGAACATATAAGAGAAGATATGTTGTCTATTTTCTTTTTGAAGATCTAATTCTTCACCTCTGTTGTACTGTGTTCAACTGATCACTGGCCCCTGCAGGCAGGATTCCTTTCACCTCATTTTTAACTGCTTGCCTTGTTTCCCAGAGCAAAGCAGACCGGGTTAACCAAGTAGCTCCGGGGTGATTCATCTAACACAGGTTGCATGAATCATAGAGATGCCTCTCTCCCCACTGACAACAGAGGCTTGGGGAGATGAGTCTCTCTGCACTAATGCTGATTTTAAACTGCACTGTCTGAAAGCTGTACTGGCAGTCAAGTGAAATGAAGAAATCCCTAATGGCCTAGAGGCTAATTTTGTTGATGATTTTTACTGATGTTCTTTTCAGGTGGGCAATAAGACAAGGTTTAAGATATAATCATTGCACATGGTTAGAACTTTCCTCCTCTTGTATAGAAGGTGCATAAATACAAAAAGCAACTTGTCTGTAAAACAGGAGAAACCCATCCATGTGCCATGTTCACCACAGATGGAAACAGGGGTCTTTTCCCAGTAGCTGCTGAGACTCTTCTGGGGAGGAATTACTTCTGCTGCCATGCCCAGTGACGAAGCACCAACTGCTGTTTCTTCCCAGCCTCAGACACATGGCAACATGGCTTGTGGAGTTTTCTGCCCTGCTTCTGCAAGATAGTGCATGCTGTCAGTGCATCACTGCAGACATGTCCTGCTCCATCCAGCAGGCCTCCTGAAAAAGGGAGATCACAGCCAGCATGTTTTTCAGGGAACATACTCAAAAAAACAGCAGCAGTTACAATGCTGTCAGCTGCAATCTTATGCTGTGAAGCCAATTCCTTGGCACTGAAAGCTCCTGGATTCTGTAGCAGCCAGAAAAGGGAGGCACAGCTGCAGCAGGATGTTCTTGAGCCCTCTAGCTAGGACACACACATGCACACGGGTATGATGATGCTCAAGCATGTAGAGTGACCTCCTACAACAACTGCTAGTTTGTCTTTTGCTTTCTCTCTATTGTTTTAATCAAATTTATTCATTTTGAAAGCAGGCAATAAATAGAGGAGCTGGGTATAGAAAAAAGGGCATCATTAATAACTCTAATCAACCATCTTGATGACTAGCAGAATTTACAATCATTTCACTGCATTGTGCTCCAATGCAAATCTGGTTTCTGCCTCTCTGTGATAATGTGTGGGACAACACCATCCTTCTCAGCAGTGGACTCTGCAAGGTCTCTGTCATGTTTTCCCTCCTTCACAGCAATTAATACATCTTTTAATACTTTTTGAGCATTTTCTATACTAAAATTTCCCATGAATAAGAGACAACTTTTTCTCATCATCTCACCAAGCATGCTACTGATTAAAAGATGTAAGTGACTAGAAAAGAAAATGTGTCACTTGTGTGTCAAACCCACTTCTCAGGTAAGCTGCTCTAAACTGGGTACCTGACATGCAGTGTTCCCATGAAGGACAAAATTTGAGAAACTGGTAGAAAAAAGTTTTAATTTTTTGAGGCTGTGGAAGTAGCCCTGTCTTTCACTAATCCTCTGTGTTACTGGAAGTTTAATCAACGGTCAGGCTGGCAGTTTGAGAAGCTAAAAGCAAAATAGCTACTTCAAAGTCACAAGCTCAAGGAATGTATTTCTAGCATGACTTGTAAACTAGATCTGATTGTTGATGCTCTACAAATCTCAGTTCTATGAGCTTCCATTTGGAGCTGAGCAGGCAAGGCAGCTGCATGGCCCCGCTGTCCCTCTCAGCACACTGCCCTCTGCAACCCTGCTCTGGCAGATTTTAAACAATTCTGTCACGCTGTGAAGTAAGACCCACAAACATGAACTGAGATGATAAAATATATCAGAGTGAACAAAGAGAGAAGCAAGGGGGAACAATACAGACACGTCCCTTTGCAAAAGGCAGAGAAAATATTTTGATCTCCTAGTTACAAGCCCACTCCTGGTTGACTTCTGACCCAAGAGTCTACTGCTGACAATTACATCACCACTGCTGGCCAGTGTAACGCTGCCTCCAGTAGCTCTTTGCCTCGTATGCAGATTAAAAACTTCAGCTCAGTGAGTCAGTGGAGGGAAATGGGCTCCTTCAGCAAGGAGAGGAGAGCAGCTAAGGCAGGGTTTGGCACTGGACTGCCTCCCATGTTCCCCCTCACTTAGAGCTTAAAGAAAAGATGAAGGCAAAATGAGAAGCACCCTTAGGGTACAAAATGTTCTTTCATTCGAGGATCATATGGAAAAAGTATGTCTGACAGCATACCTGAACATATTCAACTATCTGCACCTATGAAATGCCTCTTTCCTCTGTCACTCTGGTATACATCAGAAGCCACCCTTAAATTTAGTCACACTCAAGCATAATTGAGATTTAAAAACATGTCCAATTTATGGAAAGGTAAAACAGCAGTAAAAGTCCATATGTTCCACAGAGGATGAAGACTGTGCTCCATATACCTGCACATTTCTGGTTCAACAATACTGCACAACTCCTGTGCTGGATGCTCACACTTCTCACAGAGAACAAAACATTTCTACTGCCTTCACTACCCTGGACTCTCTCTATCTTCACTTGCCTCATTGGAGGCCTTCAACATTACCACTTCATTATTTTCTGATTACGTTGCATGCAGCTTGTTAACTTTTTGTCCTGGGGTGACTTCATGATGCTGAATCATATCCCCACTTGTCTGTTTAGCCCAGAAATAAGTTCTGCACCTTTAAACCTAGGTCTAAGAGCAAAGGTGGGGAAGAAGTAAAAGCAGTGGAATTTTTTTCACATCTGTATTGAAGACATAGAGATCAGCATGCTGCAGACAGGTGGGGAGTTTTCCCTTGCTGTTTTCGCTGGCTCTTCCCTCGTTGGCTGAGGCCAGAAGGTTATTTTGGAACTTTTCATCCATTTTTTGGTCCAGGAGCACCAGGACTATTGTCTGGGGGTACCCCAAGCTGCACTGAGGCCGGGACACCAGACCCGAGCCCCAGAGAGATGGAGAGAAAGCTGAGGACACATGCACAAAAAGGACTCTGAGCTTCAAAATTACTCTCTCTGATTTTGCCATCTCTTCAAAGCAATGAAGGGTTCCATTGTTTAATATTATTCATTTTCTCATGTTTGTGAATACTTTCCTTATTAAATAAACAGTTTGTTTCACTTTTCTCATAGGAAGTTTATCTCCCGAACAGATGGGGGGGAAGAGCTGCTTGAATTTGCTTTTTAGAGGGAGATTTCCTGCCAGAGATTTCCTGCCAAATTTGCCCTAAACCAGGACACTTGTTAACCTTCTAATTAAAAGAAAAGAAAAACTGATGAGAGGAAGTGGCCAAGAGACAGAGTGTTAAAGATACATATCCTATTCATAGAATAGATTTCTTGAGACCATGTAGGTTCAAGAAGTGTTGAATTTGCAGATAGTATATCACTTACAGACTGTAATTCACACTTTTTACGTTGCCAGGATCCCAGGAAAGTGCTCTCTTTGGAGCCTCTTAGACTCCCACTGTCTCAATTTCTTATTGTTACAGTTATGCCACTATACTAAGGAACTAACCCTTCTGGGCCCAAAGGAACTAGGAGAGACCTAAGTGCTGCACCATTTCAGCTTTCCAAAGTGTTCCTCAACCATCACTAACACAACAGTCCCTTTTTACCTAGCATACAGGCAGGGGAGGTATTTCTTCAGCTTCACGATAAACCAGAAGTTTCCCTGTGGGTGCCCTTGCACTGGCTGATTCCAAAACCCTTACAGATCCACCTGAAGGGACCATCAGCTGCTCTGTTCACATCAGGGGCTGTGGAGAAAACGTACTAAATAATGCGTGGGCTTGTTCAAATTCAACAGAAAAGGGAACCTGCACATTTGATCAACTTGAGGCTCAAAGTCTGGAACTGGGATAACGTAGGGATGAGGATGTGGAGATGAGGACAGCCTTCATCAACAGCATTTTATCAGCGATGAGAGTTGAGAGAAGATGAGGTTACTTCTCCCTCACCCAGAATGCAGTCAAGTTTTGGAGGTATCAGACACAGCGTGCAACTTTCTGTGAAGGACATGCCTAGCTTGCATGCCACTGGTTTTTGGATTTTTTTCCCCCCAAGTCTGAAGAACATTGGAAAACATTTTGCTCAGTGAGGAGAAAAGTTCCTGAATTTTAGAAAAGTGCAATAAAAACTCATGGAAGTGAAAGGGCAGATACTTAACAAATAACATGTGAGAAGTGAGCTATTTAATGGGTTGCTCCATATCTTGAATGCACTCAGCACCACTCTGCTGTTGGCCTTACCACTCTAATTTCCCCTCCAGACCATACCAGTGTTTTCTCAGTGGCAGCTGCATGTATCACTGGGCCCTGCTGAAAATGCCTCTCCACTTTCACCAGTTCAGCACCCAATACTAAGGGAGCTACCTTATCCTGGTCTTGGCTTGGTCTAAAAATAATGGAAGTATCAATCAAATATTAAAAAAATACAGACAGTGACAGTGACAGTCATAGTCATGCGTGAAGACTGACAGCCACACCAGCTCTGTGCATTCTGTAGCAATGCAAAAGAATAAACCCAACCTCAGACACAAGAAGGCAAGATATAGTGCCTTGCAGAGTCAAATGTAATGCACTGTCTCTAAAATGAATTACTAATTATGTTAGAGCTGTACAAATCACCTGGTAGTGACCTTTTTATTTATTTAAAGTCTGCGTCACTACTTTAGTTATTGTCTTTCCATGATGCACTTGTGGAGTGTATACTTTCCTGCAAATGGAGCAGCAAGTTCCCCAAACCCACCTGTTTAAATACACAAACTCTCCTATATGCATTTGAGGGAAAAGTGATTTACCAAACACCAACATACATGGAGACATTCCTGAGCAGGTTGAACAGACCCTCCTGCTTGCTGTCACCTCGCCAGCTGCAGTAGAGGGAAGGAGCTGCCAAATTCAAAGCCTCATGAAAACACTCACAGCTGCCACAGGAGCTGTCTCCTGCAGGGCTCGGGCAAGCCAGGTACTTCAGCTGCCACCCCAGCTAGGGAACATGCAGGAGGTCACAGCTGAGCCAGGCCAGCCCAGAAAATTTGGGGGGTCATCACCACATTGTTACATATTCAAACCAATGTGGCTGTAGGCGACAGCAAACATAAAAAAGCTCAGTATAAGCTTTTATTTAAAGCAGCAAGTCTAAAACATCTTAACAACATAAATAACTACTGCTAATACTTGGTGCTACCCAACAGCTGAACTAGGTTATACTATTTGGTTTGATTGGGGATAGCCCAATATATAAATAGATTGCTGTTATGTTTAGCTGGGAACAAGGATTAGAGATTGGCTTAGTACAGAAGTAGATCCTGATTTCCTCTTAGGAAATAGAAAGAGATTAACTTGACAACAACAACAGAGCTCATACGCAGTGACAAACCAGCGCGTCGAGGATTTCCCTACCCAGGGATGATTTCCAGTGACATTGGTCTGACATCTCTGCTGCTTGTGTCATTTCCTGTGCTTAAAAGGGGCATCCCTTAAGTACTGCAGAGACAGGTAAATACTCCAAGGGGATAATGCTGAAGATTAATTACTGCTGACACTGAGTGCATACGCCAGGTATTAGAAGGCACCTGTTGTACTCCTCGTGCTGCCTCTCACTAGCAAGGCAATCCCTTCAGAGCAGCAGCACTTGGTGATCAGTGGTTGCACTGTGCAGTTTTATTCAGACATCTGGAGCAGATCTCTGTATCATTAGGTCTTTGGCTTTAAATCATAACACAGTGCTTGTGAGGAGTATTGGAAAAAGCACTTAAATTATTTAAAGAAATCATAACTGATGTGGAAAATATTGTTATTGCTTCTAACTGTTTAAAAGAGGACTTCTGAAATAGTTACAAATCTGAAGACTGAAACAATTGGAAACAACATCATTATTGGTTGACATAAACAGTCAGAGACCAAGCTGCATTGTGCCAACCACTATACAAACATATATCAAAAATATAACCATTGTCCCAGACAACTGTCAACCTCATTATTAAACTAGAGACATGGGAAACAGACCAAACAAAGAGAGAGCACTAGTCAACAGGAAAGGCAATGGCCAGAGCAAATCAATATCACAACAGGCATCAAATATATGCAGAAAATTACTGCAATTACTTTTATGCAAACTAACAGAGAATTAAATAGCACTGTGATCTTGCAGGGATCTTTTAGGCACAAAGGACATCAGACAAAAAGATATGGAAGAATGAAAACTGTAGATAAATTCTCCTTCATTGGTACAGATAAGAGATTTTTTGGTGGGGGAGCAGAGTTGAGTACGTTCTCCAGCAGAATTCTAAATAGCTTTGGGGCTTTTAGGACACCTTTACACTGCCTATAGAATTTATCATTCAGTTTCAGGCCATGTTTGTAATAACACAACATTTGGCCTCAGACAGTCTGTTAGTCTGAGTCATGCTTGGATTTCTCAGAAATCACAGAAAAGAACACCTTGCCACTATTTCGATTTTGTCTTTTTTTTTTTTTTTTAAGAAATGTTTAGAACGCCTTAGTCTGAGTTTCCAGTACTTAACAGTAATTTATTGATACGATTGTACTTTAATACTTTCTTTAATTCCTTCTTAAATCTTGCACCATAGAAAAAGGAGTGTCAAAAAACTAGTTTCTTACCAAGCTTATTGAGCTAGGCACAAAAACCTGTGCCTGGAAACATAAAATCTTTTCTATTAAAAGACCAAAGACTTTCCTATGTAAGAGCACAATGAAACATAAAAGCAACCACAATGGAAAAAATGGAATAGATTTACAGTTTTAAAATAGCATGCATGATACAAAAGTTCATGGATCTATTTAAATGTCAACAAAAACTTCGGGATTTTTTTTCATTACTGCAGAATGCATTCATTGTGGGTTTTAAGTGCCTCAATTTAGAAGTTGAAGGCAATTTTTATTAATAGCACATGTAATCCCAATACAAGAGATTCCTGTGGCAGATTCATTGGCTCCTTAAACAGACATCCTTGACATCAGTAGAAAAAAGGGCTGGAAAGAACTGCTTGGCAAGGGGGGATCCCCATGGCAGTGGGGTCCCTGCTGGCAGTGCCACCTCACTGCTCTCAGGCAGCATAGGCTGGAAACTTCCTGAGGAGAAGGCATGGATGTGCACCCTCTCCTATCTGGAAGGAGATTCCACACAGAGATATTCATGAGCCACAAGGCTTCCTGGGTCCAAAACACCTGGGGCATGAGGACCTCAGGATGCTCAGAGGACAGACTGAGCTATCCAGGGGCAGAGAGAGCACAACACTCAGTGGAATGTGGGGAAGGAAAGGCCACCTTGTTGTCTGTCATTGGCTGTAGCTGACAGCTTTAACCTCTTGTGAATAAACCCTGTTTATTCTAAGATCTCTGGCACACAGCACGTGCTGGCAGAATAGGACAGACACCATCACTGCAGGACCTCTGGTTATTATGCATGAATTCAGTTTGTGTCAGCCTTTTTCATGGATATAGTTCTTGTGAGCCAAGCAAGAAGAGAAAATACACTCTTCCCACCTTCTTGGGAAGGCAAATAGCCACCAGGAAAACCCTCTGTCCAGTAGAGCTTGACATTATGGTAAAGGAGTAATCAAAAGAGATGTCCCACAATCCACCTTATCAGAAGCCCTGGGAGATGTGTTTCCTGAGCTTACAGATCCCCAAACTCCCACTCTCACAGACAGCTGCCTTCCACTGCACGGCCACCAAAACAGGAAACCAGCTCAGGAGCTGCAGTGGACAGCCAAGGGTAGGCAGACCTCCAAGGCAGCTCACACCTTCAAAAAAATCCACCAGGTTTTTATTAGGGAGCCCTGAGGTTAAAAGACAGCCTTTAGTCCACGAGGCATCAGAAATGTCTTGGGTAAAATTTTTAGATGGGCAAGGAAGAGTGAAAAGAGCAAAGTGAAGGTTTTAAGAAGAGCATCATGCAATTACAGAGTAGGGGTGAAAGAGAGCCCAGAGCTGCAATGACACATCTGTCCCTCTGACTGTCCGTTGAAGGGATTTAAAGAATGGCAGAAATTGGTCTGATACTCTGCTAAATGGTTATTTTTCTTCTTGTTATAAACTTGATGCTAGAGTGATTTCTGGCCCTAAGAGATGAATTCCAAGCTGTCCTGAAGGTAAAAGGGCAAGAGCTGTCATTACCAGTGGAGTCTCTAAAATGAACTACATAAAGACTAAGACTAACAGATGATAAATTCCAGCTGCTGATGCTCCCAGTATACAGAACAGAGTTGTCATGAGCTACAACAGCTCTCAGGAGAGGGGAAAGAGACACCAGGATTGCAGAACCCCTTCACATCAATAATTTTATATAAAGTTTCCAGTGGAAATATTTTGGCACATCTACCCTTGGAAATGTCCATAAAAACCTTGCATGAAATATGTTTATGCTTTTCAAACTTTCTTTGTATATTCTCCTAATATCTTGATAATTGCCAGTGACCTAACTCCGAGGCCATTCCAGTGTTCATAAACCAGCAAGCAGTGGGACTGAGGGAGGTTTTCTGTTGCTGTTATCACAAAGAGAATTCAAGGTAACTGCAACTCTCTGGCAGGGATAAATTAATGTGGAATTCTTTTACTGATGCTCGCTTCCCAGGCATCCTCTGCTCCTTAGCAGCACAGTTACCTTCTCTGGTCATGCCATATATTGGCATAGGCAGCTCTTGCTGCTGAAATGCCAGTTCTTAAAACATGCTTTGGGGGACCTGAAGGCACAGGACGCCCTTGTGACAGAGGGGGCTTGGGGAGAAGTCACCCTGCAGCCAGGTCTGCAGCAATGTGAGAGAGACTGCAAAGCAGTGACAGCATAGGGGGCCCCAGGGGCTCGCTTGGCAAACAGGGATAGCAGAAGAAAAAAAGCAAACAGCTAATGAAGAAGGCACCTGCTGCAAACTAAACATTGCTAGGCTTGGGACAGTATGGAGAGCACTCCCTCCTCACCCAGTGCAAGAACTGGGCAGGGTCAGGGAGAGCCCTGCAGCCAGAGCACACAGCAGGGATCTGATAGACATGACAACAGCTCAATACATGCCAGATAAAGCCTGCAAGTAGAAGAAGAGATCCACAGTGTCATGAGCATGACACTATACTAAATGTATGCATCATTCTCCAAAGCCTTTCCAAAAATGACAAATTATCTCAATGCAGATGTTTCTTTATGTATTATTCCCTTTTCATATGTCTACTTTTCCTCATACAGGCATTTTAAGTCACTTAGGTAAATGATTAGGTAGATTGCAGAACAGTCAAAGGCCCAGGCAGTTGTCATGATAATGGAGATTACAGATATTACATATTCTTTCATCACACAGACCTCGTGGACCTCGCTGGTGAGATGAGTATAAAAAGAATTACTGCACAATAAAACTAACTGTAAAAGGAGAAAAAATGGAGGATGACAGAAGGTCAGAATAAATTATGTGGAATATCAATAAAATGTCACAAGAGAAACACTTTTCTGTGTTTGTCTTTTTATCAACAAACATTTTTACAGGCAATGAAATGTTGCATCCCCTGGCTGCTTTTGAACCAGTGCTAGAGCACATGGGCTTTTCATGAATTTACACATGCAGCAGAGAATGCATAAAATGAGATTTACACACTGTTATATTATTGTACATAGTTTTTTTGGGGTTTTTGAGGGTTTTTTGGAAGGCATCTTTTTTTCCATAGTGCTAAAAGACGAGCAGAAGAATCTGTTGGCAGTATAAAACAAGATATGTAAGTGAGCTCAAAGATCTAAAAGCTGCAACTGCGGGCCAGAGGCTGGAACATATGCAAAAAATATTTGTGTATTCATGTAGACACAGTCAAGTTTCCATTCTAACTTTTCCTATGTCAGAAAATAAAGAATTTCAACCAATTATATAGGCATTTAAATAGCTGTGCACTTTATAGCTTTCCAATTTCTGTGGTCTTGCTTTATTTCATGTGTGCCATTTACCACCTCCCATTGCCAATGGTTTGGAACCCAGTTCTAGGAGCTTTCTAGTAGTTCACTGCTGCAGCAGGCACCAAGCAACAATGTTGGCTGTAACAGCACGTACACTCTAGTCATGATTCATTATTTTTGGTTCCTAAGAGTATACATGATCCTAATCAAATTCATCTGTAAGTGAGTCAAGTGTGCTTGATTAATGCTAACGAGGAAAATCTGAGGGCAGATAGGCATGTAATTTCTGCTTCATTTAAAAACATGTTGGAAACTGGAAACCTATATTGGTGCAAAGCCTATTTCTAAACCATTAACTATATTTTGTCTTTCTGCATCTGTCAGCTGTAAGTACTGACAGCCTAGGAGCATAGTTTCTCTATTGCTTCTGCAGAGTGATTTTTCTTGTGGAGATGTATGTGGGCCTAGTTTTGCAGCCACATTACGGTTTGCCCCTGAGGCCATGAAATATTTATAGGGATCCTTCTATGTATTTGAATTGCAGCAAGCAGAACAGTCCCACCTTCTGAAAAATTAAATTTAGACATTGTGTCCCCAAAGATTTCAGTAGCAGGAACCTAAATAACTTGCAGAATTGGGGCTACCATCATTCACTGAAGAGGTGCAAGGTAAAAAACAGTTTGCAACCTTCTGCATTGAAAGCCACCATCACCAGTGACTAATAGACCTCAGCAGCAGCACTGATCAGACTTCCACAAGCCCCAGCTTTGCCATGACCCTGGCTGGCCAGCTGATGCCTGTCAACACAGGTGGGCATACAGAAACAAGCCCAATAGGTGCAGGTAATGTGAAATAGAAGCTTGTACAGTAACAACTCTCTTATGCAAACCTTTTGTTAGAAGCCACAGTGCCCAGAGAGATCTGCCAGCCCCAGTGGGGAAATGTCTTATTCTGGCACCAGCACAACCTTCTTTTCCTGGAAGAGCACACGTGACTCCGCAGCCTAATTTACCGTAGCTCCAGTGTCTGCTCTGCAGGTCTGTGACTGCTGTCTCGAGCTATTCCAGTAACTATTCATTGTAAATACAGGGAGTGTCGCTGCAGGCTGAGAAACAGCTTATCACAGGAGCAACACTGCTACTCCAGTGCTGAGAGCAGTGAGAGCAGCAGCTGGGACATGATCCTGCAGTGCTTGGGCTCAAACCCCTTGGAGGGAGCAAAACAAAACCTGCTCAGCCTTCCCCCCCTCAGCTCTAGGCAGGGAGTGCTCTGCGCTAAGGCTGCCAAGGAAGTGTGCAGCATACAGGAGGGGAGGTTACCAGGGTCACACACAGCACTTGTAACCTGTACATGACGGTGAGTGCAGAAAAGGCAATGACTGTCCATCCTCGTGTGTAGCAATGGAGCAAGGAAGGGAGAAAAATGTGTGCATGTGTTCTTAAATGCAATACAAGTAGGAATTTGGGAGACCAGCACTAGCAAAACAAGCTACCCAACCACACCAGAATGACAGGACACTCAGGGGATTATAGGCATATAGGATTTTGCCTTAATGTTCTCAGGTGTTTAACATTGTGCATTATGCATACCCTCAGGTGCCACTGCTGTGGCCAAGATTATCATAACTCTTCAGCTGAGAATCACAGACTGGTCACTGTCTTGACAGCCTGGTCCCTTAGGGACTCCTACCACATACCTAAAGTACTCAGCAATATCCATTCAGGGGAAAAAAAAACCCAAAAAACAAAACAAAAACAAAACAAAAACACCAAACTAAACACAAACCCCACTCCAAACAGTAGTCATTTCTGTCCTGAAAGGAATTCTGATGGGGTTTTCATAGCAGCCTTGTGGGCACTGCACTCATGCAGGAAAGGGAAAGCAGTATGTATTCCTCTCTTTCCCTGGAAGGGACTCAGAGCCATGAACGCCCTGGGCTGCTGTACTGTACTCCCAAGGAAATGACACAGCCCCCAAAGAGGAAGCTCATGTCCTCCCTTCCAAACCAAATCTTTTGACCACTACACTACGTTCCTGCTTTTATATACCAGATTGTTTCCATGAAGAGTATCAGCCCAGTACATGAGTTTTGGCATACAGCTGCTCCCAGTCACCTGCAACTCTTCTATGAACCAGGGGCTCAGGCATGCTCCTGAGAAGAGGAATCTGCAGAGCTGAATTCCTACAGAATATGGAGCTCCACTATGGAAAAATGGTTAAAAGAACTGACTATTAACCAAAAGGTTGCCTTACCTTCCTTGCAGCTTCCTCTTTTCATAGCTGAGAGAGACAAAGATAACAGAAAAGGGTGCACACAGGCATTAGGTGTGATCTTGTGGGTTATTCTGTTAAGGCTAGGCCCCCATGCTTCCCCTACAGTGCAGCAGAAGAGTTCACACACTCATTTTTGGATCCAGCCTTTTCCCTTTCTGACACCCCCAACAAGTGCTGGACATGCTGCTGTGGTTGCGCTCACTTAGCTCTTCAGTCACCAGACAAAAGTGGCGGGGCACTCTGAACCTCAGTCTCACACAGCATTTACTAGGCATCGGTTCTGAGAAGCATTATAGAATTAGAGCGCTCATCCCTGGTTAGGGGCATATTGAATACAGGACCTTTGAGGCCAGTTGTCTTGAAGTTCCTCATGCAGGGTCATCTGCTTTGAGCTTTTGGAATCTGAACACTGCCTGCCTTCCTTTTACACTCTTCTCAAAGAGCTGAGCAAACACTTGACTTCAACTGAGGGAAAACTAAATATTTTTGTTTGGATGGTACCTCCCAGGGAATGGATGCTTGAAGACGACTAGCAGCAAGCTTGCTTGTCCAGTGAATTTAGAGTCTTAAAATCATTTAAAAGCTGTGTGGATTCAGTCCTCTGTGTGCCTGTGATCAAGACTGTCTTGTGTCTACTACAGTTTGGAGCTTTGGGCACTCATTACTGTCCAGTTGAAGAGACTGCTCCAAGCTCCATTAGGTTTTATCACTCTCTTCATGGATTTTCTGTTTCGTCTGCTGACTTACTGTTATCCCATCTGTTGCCTTAAACCATATGAGTGGAACTATATCATAAAGTGACCATCTGGGCAGTTCAACCAGCTACAGTAAAGGAGATGCAGCCTGAGGTAGCATCCCCTGCTCTTGCAAGGGACAAGCCAAATCTGTTGTGCAGTAAGAAAGTTTAGGATGTTGCTTCAAAAGTGTACCAAAAATCTGTGAGCTAAATATCAGCCTTTTAAACCCATTTAGTGCAACAGGAAAGTCTTTTGGTTCAGCAGTCTCAGCTGTTTCAGTGTTGCTGCTGTCTGTAACAATGTGGACAGAGGAGCAGCCTAGAGCCGACAGAGCCTCTTGTGGGCCCCACAGCTCAGATTTTTCCCCTGCAGTATTTTGCAATGACTAACTTTTGCCGCAAGTGACTTAATGTAGGTTTCTATATGCAAATCTGTCAGCTTGACAAGAGTCCATCACAGCTTTTGGCTTTGAAAACCTCTCTTCTGTATCAGCAATGATGGCAAACAGAAGGCACAACCATCCTGATTAATTAATCCCCACACAGCACCTCCTAGCAACCCAAGGTTGTTATGCTAACACTTGTAGCCAGAGCTCCTAAATGTATAACTTAACCACATGGGAATGCACTATCTCACTCTCATGAGCTCAGAAGGCTTTAAAGGAAACCTTCCCTACCTCAACGCTTTCTCTGAGATGCCATCGGTGTCTGGAGACACAGCATGAGCAACAGTCCCAGAAGGCAGGAAGAGAAGGTCTGACACCAAAATACGTAGTTAATTAGCAACTCTTCCATTCTCCTAAAAGGCTGATGAAGCCACACACTCAGGCTTTAGTTCTGTGTCCATTACAGCAAATGACAAGGAATTCCAGAGATGACTGGCCTTTTTGGGAGGCATCTAAACCACTGAACTTATGTCAGTGAGTTTGTATAGTGCTAAGCGCTCACAAACAACTGGAGAAATGCTTGTCTAGGATGCAGGGCAATTCACAGCTTCCATGGATTTTTGTCACTCTGACATACACTATCTGCTGAGAGTAGTCCTCAGGCTCCATATTCCAACACCACTGGAACTTCCCCCACTGAATCTTCTCAGATGCACTAGTGAGGGCAATGTCACATCCCACCACTTCCTGCAATATTACATGACATCCCTCTGCCTGACTTGGTATCAACAGGTTATTAAGGTGCTATTTCAGAATGTCTGTAACCTTGTGTTTTTTTAAAAAAAATATTTTTACTAGAAAATATTAGTTAAGCAAAGTTAGCAGAGAGAGGCATCTCAGCCATCCTGAAGTCTCAGGAGAAAAATATCTGTCTCCAGCATTTACACTTGAGACAAACCAGGAGATTCTGCCACCAATGCCGTTGATTTACCTCCAGTAAGTGCTTTAGGTTGGCATGCACATCCACCTGCAGTGCTGCCCCAGCTGCAGGAGGTCAGTTTACATGGTCTCTGCTGAAATTAATTAACACGAGGAGCAGATATTTAAATAGTAATTAGTTAATTTTCAACATGTTACATTACCAGAAAGCCCAATGAATGTTTATAACCAATGGATCTCCAGGAAATAAGAATATACACAGAGAATATTCAAGATTAAGGCTTCTGAGTCATGAAATTGCACCTGGTAGACTGGGACAACTTTAACAGCTGCAGATTAATTCAGTGAGCCCAAAGTGCATAAAAGGGTCTATCAGGAGTCCCCACCCATAAAACCACTGGTTATAAATTGATGTTCCTGTTTTTACACTTGCAAATAATTTTTGAATTCTAGAAATTGAGTTGTTAAAGTTTTTTATTTAAACATAATAAAATGCTTTTTACTGTCACTGAACTCTTCTCTGGTAATGAGAGGCATGTCAAAGTGATCTGGGAAGGGCTGGCCTTCCTCCCTCCAGGCTGCACTGCATGCCCACTTAGGAGATTGGCATGGTTCCTCATCAGACTTGTCTTCTCTGAGCAGTGCATCACATCAGTAGCTATAACATCATCTTCTCTGCAGGTTTCCTCTCACACACATTTCCAGCACCACAAATGTGTGCCTCCCCTCCTAAAATAGGCAGAAAGGCTCTTTATTGAGGATACCCAGCCAAAAGACTGAGGAAAGTTGTTTTTTCCTAAATCCAACCACTCACAGCAGCATTAGGTGGAAAACTCAAGGTAGGAGTGGGAAGATACTGGGGTGGGTTTTCACAGTGGGGTGTCAGAAAGCAGCAGCCACTGCACCTGGGCTGGGGTCACACTGGCAGCATCTCCACGCTTCCCCCAGTCCACTGCCACAGCCACGGGTGCTCTGGGACATCCTCAGGAGCTGGGCTGGGGACAAGGGACTGCTGCCCTTGCTCCAAGGCAGTGCAAGAGCAGAGCTCCTTATCAGCACAACTCACCAGCATGACTGTTGTTCATTGCAAATCACATTCTGAATTCTTTCCATCAGACTCCCTAAGGACAAAGGTCCGTATAGTTCCTGGCCTGACAAATCATGTGGGAAGCTGGAGGAGGGGTGAGAAATTACTTTGATTATTGTCTGACTGAAAGGAAGCCATTGCCCTCCCTAGCCTGCCTTACTCTGCCATGCCCAGGGCTGGCCTGGGTCTCCACACCCTGACCAGGGGGCAGCTCCTTGTGCTCCCACAGCCAGAGAGGGAACTGGAGTGTATCAAAGGAGCTCAGCACTAAGAGTGCATAATTTCCAGTCTAAGAGGAACACTTTCTCACTGAAACTTCTCATCCTTCTTCCCAGCTCCTGATTTTGTGCTTCCTGACCTATTTCCTTGTAAGAAAGGACAAAGAAGAGAGAAAGGCTTCCTATTGCAGATGTTCTGCAGGGCTCAGCAGAAGCCTGTAGTGGGTCCAGACACAGCTCCTGCTTCTCTGGCAGCACTGCCACCCTCAGCCACACCAAAACAGGACCTGCTGTTGACAGCTGCTGGTAGCGTTCAGGGACTAGACACTGGGTAATTAATTTTTAACTTTTCATTAAACTAGTCTGTGCCTCAGCCCCATTGGCAGAGACTGTCTAAAAGTTGTACTTATTCAAACACAAGCTCTTATCAGTCCCAGCTCCAGGCAGCTCAGCAGGTTCTCAGGGGTTTGGGCAAAGCAGAGCAGCACACAACACTGGCTAATAATGAACAACTTCTGCAAGGGATTTCTGGTCAGCAGAAGTCATCTGCCCAGCACACTGCCAAATGAAAAGAAAACAGGACCCACTTTGATAGGCAGTTATCAGTGACACAATGTTTCCCCACATTTTACCAGAGTTTTCCCCTTTCTCAGGTGGCACTTCCTCAGTTCTTACAAATGCACTTCAGATGTCATCACATTGGAATCAACCCAGTCAGTTTTGGTCTGGATGCTGTAGATGTGTCTTAGTGGGACGGGTACGGACCACATGGTGTACACCTGGAAGTGGAATTAAGTGGTCATATCTGAAGAGACTAAACAAGCACGGCACAGTAGTTTCAGATACCTTCCACAGTAGATCAGCCACCTGTATCTTGAATTCTGTTCTATTTGCAGCTGAGCATCCTAAGGTGCAATGGCTCACAGGTAACAGGAGAAAAACAGATGGAGAATGCCAGGCTTGCTTGAACTGACTCTGGGCACACTCATGATTGCTCAGTGAAAGAACAGAAGGCCAAACTTGAAGCGTTGATCCTCTTCAGCTCAGTTCTTACTCAAGGATTTCAGGAGAAGTGTGGCCTGAAAGAAATCGTGTGTGTGGTCTCAAGATTTTATTACCTAACTGTAATGCAGTAAGAATTAATTATGTCCCATGGGACTCTGACCCTCCCAAATGAATCTCCAAGATCCTGGATCCTGATAGAATGATGCAAAGTGACCAAATTTGGTTATGGATGGAGTTGGGATGTTCCATGGTCTTAACCACCACTCAGGGAAGGTTTGAAGGTTATAATGTCATGATGGAACAATCTCTTCAAACTATTACAAGACATTATAACTTATAGAAGTGCTCAGGCTTAAAGGACTTACAAGATCCTAGTGACTTCCGCTGGCCCTGGAAATGTAAGGAACAGAGCAGTTCTAGGCAGTCATTTCTACTTTTCTCTCTTGGCTTGTAACCAAACCTTGGAGAAGGATGCCAGCATCAGCCAGATGTGCAGACACAGATGCTCTGAAACTCAGTATCATGGCATCAAGCTTTTCAGTGTTCTCCCCATGTTCAGAAATCACATCCCCAAGCTGAGTGCACAGGCATACTCTGCAATGCCTGGGGACAGCTGAGTACCTCAGCTGGGTCCACAAATGCCTGCAGCATAAGGAGAAAGGAAAGACACAAGGGCATTTTAATCATGGTGTCAAGTCTTTGACAACTAAATATCGACCTGATATTATCCTCAGGGAATTTATTGGTTGGAGTAGGTGTTTAGTGTGCCCTGATATCTCACAGCTCAGCCTTCAGCTGCAAAGTTGTTTCAGGACTCAGTATTTCAGTGCCTATGGCAGGACTAGGGCAGTACTTAGGTACCCAAATTCCTTCGCTTCTGTAACCCACAGTGTCTGCACTTGTTTCCTGGCGCCCCCAGTCAGGTGTTGGCTGCAGCTTTGACTTACAGACTCTGCTCATTCCCATCAGCTACCAACGTGCATGGCCGGGAGGTGTGATCCCATCATAACTCAGGAGAGAGGCGGTCACCAGATCGAGATATCACCGATTTCAGCGCAGAAACAGAGACCCCGTGCTTTACTGCTGCCTGGAAGGAGCGATCAGACACACAGCCTGCTTTGCAGCGAAGTCGCCACCGTGGTAAGAGGCGCTCCGGGCGCGGACCGAGCTCGGTCACGGCGGGGCTCCCCGGCCCGGTCCCGCTGCGGGCCAGGGCTCGGTGCGCCGGCGCGGCGGGAGCGCGGGCGGCTGCTGCCCCCCTCAGGCCACCGCGCCGGGAGCGCGCGGGCCGCCGCCGTGAGGGCGCTCAGAAAGCGGACACAGCAGAGCTGCGGCTGGCGGGGCTCTCGCACCTTTCTGGTGTGTCCGCATTGCTTCCTGCGGATGTGCCGACAGCTTCGGCTAACGTGCGCTGTGTAAGGGCAGGAGCAGCATCTCTGACATAAAAGGGCCAGCAGGGCCACAGTCATAGAATCATTAGGTTGTAGGTTGGAAAAGCCTCCAAGATTATAAATTCCAATTTTTAATCCGGCACTGCCAAGTACAGCAATAATCACGGCCCCAAGTGCCACTCCACCCCTTTCCCAGGCAGACTGCTCCAGTGCTTGAGTATCCTCACGACTGAGTTCCGTGTCCTGAGGGGGGCTGCAGTGCAGACCTGCAGGCAGGGAGCAGCACAGTCTCTCTCTCCTGCGTGGTGCCTCAGCTCTCCCCAAACCAGCCCAGCACACCCGAGCAGCCACACAGGCAACTGCATCCAGCCTGCAGGAACACACAGTTCACAACAAGCTGTGCCTGCCCCAAAAGCGTGATATCTGCAAGGACTGGAACTACAGGAGGGAAACTGGAAACCAGAGAGAAGAAGGAGGTTCCAAGACACCTTAATTCCCCACTACTAACACCCCAGGTAAATCCCCAGCTGAAATTAGACATTCATACCCTTACACTTCTCTTCGCAGCTGGAACCGCTACTGTGGCCAAAGCTGGACAAAAGCATAGCATCAGGGAATCTTAATTGCTTTTTAACAAGTGTTTTGCTTGCATTTATGCCACCAGGCACCACCTACATCAGCTTGTACCAGCTGAGGGGCATAGGCCTTGACAAAGGTGAGATGAGAGAGCAACAGGGGAGAGAACTTCCAGTGCTGTGAGGCAGGGTGTCACTCCAAAGGCAAGCACTGCACCTTCTCACTTCCCGAGCTGCTGCACTACAGGAGGAGAGATGAGCTTGGTGGAGAGAACTTGGCTTATGACAGTCCTTTGCAGCCAGGGCTTGGCATTGGCTGCTTAGCCAGTTAAACAAAAAACAGCTTGAAGCCAAATCTTTGCTCTTATTGCTCTCCTGGTCTACCTGTGGTCTTTTCAGTACTGTGATACCTCTGCAGTTCTCCTAGGGAGAGGAAAAGAAATTGTCTTAGGATAACTTTTACAGGCACATCTCAGTGCAGAACTAAATAAGTCATGTCCTGGGGGAAATTTCATGTCCTCTTGATGATGTGTGCTCAAGGTGAATGCTGGTGAGTAAGATTTTTCTTGGAAGCTTCTTTCCAGAAGTTGCTTGCATGCCAAAGTAGGGGAAAAGCAGAAATTATGGCCTCTGGAAGCTGCCAACACACAGTTAGTAAAAGACCTTACAAGTCTTTGCAGCCTGCTGATTTCATCCTGGTCATATTGAGTTTTCCACTACAAAGAAGGATTCCTGAGCTCTTTCATCATATCAGGTTTTAAAACCTCACCGCTCCTGAGCAGATTCTTTTGTTCTACATCTATCAGAGGTTTTAGACCCCAAGGAGCCCTTGACAGTAGTTGGTGACCATTAGTCAGTCACATGCCTTGCAGGTCTGTACTTTCTCCATATTCCTAATACAGTCAGGAGATCACTTACATTGGAAGGAGCCTTAGGAGGTCCTCTAGTTTAACCTTCTACTGAGAAAAGCATCAACTTCAATATTAGATCAGATTACTTGGGGTTTTGTTTCAGTCTGGTTTCAAAAACTGCTAAGGATAGAGCTTCCACAGTCTTCTGGGAGACCTATTCCAATGTTAATCTCTTTTGCTTTGTGCTGGTGGTTGTTGTTACTATTATTTCCAGTCAGATTTCAGATTTTCTCATTCTACAGTCAATTACTGTCTCCTCTTACTCTTTTGTTGTGCACCTCTGATAAGAGTTAAGATCCACTTTCTCTCTAAACCTCAGGTTGGATTACTGATTTATCCCATAGACAGCCAAGTGTTGCACAGAGTTTGACTCATTTCTCTTCACATCACTGCTGTCTGTTGAAGAGTTCCTAACTGCACTTATGAGGTGGAGCATAGATACTAAAGACAGCAATTCAAAGTTACAGAATCACAGAATAAGCTGGATGGGAAGTGAGCATCAAGATCAGGGAGTCCAACTCTGGGCCCTGCACAGCACCATCCCCAAGAGTCACACCTTGTACCTGAGAGTGTTTTCCAAACTCTTTTTGAACTCTGTCAGGCTTGGTGCTGTGACCACTTCCCTAGGGAGCCTGTTCCTGTGCCCAAGCACCCTTTAGGTAAAGAACCTCTTCCTGACATCCAACCTAAACCTCCCCTGAACAACTTCAAGGGTCCTGTCACTGGTCACCGCAGAGACGGGATCAGTGCCTGCCCCTCCTCTTCCCCTCACAAGGAAGTTGCAGACTGCAATGAGGTCTCCCCTCAGGCTCCTCTTCTCCAGGCTGAACAGACCAAGTGACCTCAGCTGCTCCTCGTACAGCTTCACCTTCCTCAAGGCCCTTCACCATCTTTGTTGCCCTCCTTTGGATGCTCTCTAATGCTTTAATATCTTTCATATATTGTTATGACTAAGACATTGGCTAATTTGGAATGACTTCTAAAATTATCCCAGACTTCTGTATATGTAGAAAACACCAGTTCTATTCACATCAGCTGCAACACAATTTATTCCCAAGTTGCTGTCCATCCTCTTAGCTGGATGAAACAAAGAAATAGAATATGTGCTCACACAAGACTTTACTCTGATGCATATGTACAAGGTCATTAAATGTCCATAAGGCAACACTAATCCTGAACATCCACAGCTTGCAAAACAGTATCTGTGTCCTTTAAGAGGTCATGCTGCAATGAAGGTTTCACACTTTTTCGTCTGGATTATACTTTCAAATTTCCAGTGATTCACAAATCAATAGCAAAGAAGTCAATGACTCTAGAAGCTTACAGACATGAGCTGAGAGGAAACAATTGCTTTGCTAGTAACTCCATGGGTGTATTGGGTTTGAGTAGGAAGACTTTGGCAGCAGGGGGCTCCAGGTGTGGTTTCTGTGAGAAGCTGCTTAAAGCAGTCAATCGGGAATGGTGGTGATACCTCTGGGATAATGGGTTTAAGGGGAGGCAGAAAGGAAGGGTCTGGAAATGTGGAACAGCAGCTGGAGGAGAGGAGTGAGAACATGTGAGAGAAACACTGGCAGAGAGAATGAGGAGGAGGTGTTCCAGGTGCAGAAGCTGAGGCTTCCCTGGAGCCCATGGTGCATAGCATGGAGGCCCTGAGTGGAGCAGAGACCCACCTGCAGCCTCTGGAGCACCCCAGGCCAGAGCAGGTGGGTAACTGGAGGAGGCTGTGGCTGCATGGAAAGCCACACTGGAGCAGGGCCCTGCCAGGACCTGTGCCCCATGGTGAGAGCGGCCCATGTGGAGCAGATTTGCTGGCAGGACCTGTGACCCTGCAGGGGACCAACACTGGAGCAGTTTGCTCCTGAAGGACTGTGCCCCAGGGAAAGGACCCACTCTGAAGCAGTTTGCAAAGAACTGCAGCCCATGGGAAGGACTCACATTGGAGCAGTTTGTAGAGAGGCATAGACAACCTGTGATGAACTGACTACAACCCCCATTCCATGTCTCCCTGCACTGCTGAGAGGGAAGACAGAGAGAAAACTGGGCATGAAGTTGAGCCCAGAAGAAGTGAGGGTGTGGGAAGTTGTCTTAAGATTTATTTCTCATTATCCTACTGAATTTGATTTGCAATAAATTAAATTTATTTCCCCAAGTGAAGTCTGCTTTGCCCATGATGGAAACCAGCGAGTGATTTCTCCCTGTCCTCCTCTCAACCTGTGAGCCTTTTGTCTTATTTTCACACCCCTGCCCAGATAAGGAGGAGAGTGATAGAACAGCTTTGGTGGGTATCTGGTCTCCAATCAAGCTGAACCAACCACAATGAACATTTACCAAAAGCAGAATGTGAGACCAGGAATCATGGAGTCCATTACAGGACCTGGAGGAAAGCATTCTCACCTTTCCACCAACCTCAACACTTCTTTTTGTTTATTAGTGATATCTGGTTCCAATCTTGATTTTTTTTTTTTTTTTAACCTTTCATCCCCACACATCCTGCACAGTCAGCAGGTTACCATTTAAGCCTTTGTTTGCCAGGTCTTCATCCTCTCTCCTATCATCTCCTTGCCTCCCTAAGTCCCCTCCAGTTCCTTTTCTCTCTCCATGGCAACCCTGATCTCTCCAGTTTCCTTGCCCCAAGCCACCTTGGCTATGGTGTTACTGCAGTGAGTGACATGGTTCTTTTTTCCTCCTGGAGGTGGATGGGATGGCTGATTTAGGACATGGGTGAGACAGTTCCTTGCTGTCAACTGTGGCACTGTGCCCTGCCCAGCAGAGAGAAGCTGGAATCAAGAACTGCAGAAAGAATCTCTTGAAACAACTCTGGTCAGACTGCATTTAGTCACTCTGTGGGATGTGGGGCGTTCAGGGCCTCATCACTGATAAAAGCTCTGAGGGAATGTGGCTTGCTCAAATTGGTAAGATTTTGCAGTTCTGAGTCTCATAAAAACCTAGTATAGAAGAAATCAGGGGACATTTTAGCTGCTCAAAAGAAAGAATATTCCTACTGCCTGTTTTGTTGCAAATATTTATAAACTGGTGCAAAAACTAAGGGGAACAGTGAAAAATATGTTAGTGCAGAAGCCATGCCTTTTCCTCCTGTTTTTTCCCACCTCTATTTTAAGTCCTCATCCAAAATATGAAGGCAAGAAGGAATTTCAGCAGAAGGGTTTCCAGTTCTGGAATAAGGACAAAACAAAGTGTTTTCTCCTACCCAGTCTTAGGAACAGATCAGATATTTTTTCTGAAGGTTTTGATGCAACACAAACATAAATCAGCCTGGCAGCAAAAAATTGATGGGGAAACAAGAGGAAAAGTTTCATAGCAGCAAAGGAAAGAGGAAAGTGGTGTATAGTAGGAAGTGCAGGCCAGCTTTAGCATTAGGAAGTACTGTTAACCCCTTCTACATTTGTAGTACATAGATCAAATGTGACATTAGCATGGATGACACACAAAGGTTCATCTACTTAACTCATTGCTTTGGGAATTGAATTTAAATCTTGGCTCTTCAAAGTTTTGAATAAACCTTGACTCCTGCACAGAACTCTGGCTCAATGAGGCTGTGGAGACCTGCCTGCCCAAACCACCTACAGGATGAAAACCTCATCAAAGGCAGCATGTTCCAGGTGGAGGGAGGAAATTTCAGACTGCGCTTCTATTGTTGAGCAAATCTATCCCTCAAAAGGAGCCTTGAAAAGTCAAGGGTCAAGAGGGAACTCTCTATTGCATGTCATAACTCACACTCTAGAAAACTAAAACCTGGGCCAAGGTACATGAACAGAGGGAAAAGATCTATGACTAACTGACAGAAAACACCCAAAAAGCTAGCTCAGAGGGGCCCAGGCTTTTGTCACAGTGACTGACATTCTGCCTACTTGGAAGGAAATTAATTAGAGGAGAATGAAGAGCATATGTTGTCAAGTGGGTGTAAATCAAACTAAGCAAACAAAGGAGTACAGGGAGAACTCAGGCTGACATCAAGACTGAGAGAGAAGAAAAGGCTGGAAGCAGAAACAGCCACAGAGACTTTTAGACATATTTTCTTCAAATCTGCTTATATTTCCACACACTGATGAAAAGTTGGGAGAAGGTAGCAGCAACCAATGCACCCAAGAAGGGAAATTTCTCGCACAATACTCACAAATTGGTTCCAGTGTTCAGGATTATTTATCTGGTCCTGACTGGCGCTGCTTCTGCAAACATGTACCACCTCACAGGAATGGAACAGTGCATTGTACATTCTAAGTCCTGTGAGTACCTGTGCCTACAAAAGCAGCCTTGCTTTTGTACCAAGGAAAAGCATACAAGGCTTTTCAATTTTCAATTTAGCTTATTCTTCAGTTACTCCATAAAGCCCAAAGTGGTTTTTCTCATTGTTGTTTATAGCCTTCCCAGATCTTCTAGCCACAAACACATAATTTATCTAAGCCACACATAAACAACCATGATTTACGTCAACTTTTCATTCAATGGAAAGCACATGAAAGAACTACTTTCCTTCTGTGTGTTACTTGCCTGCAAGGACTGGAGCATGTCTTTCCAAATTCCTGGCAGTAAACCCAAGCAGTTGTCAAAGCTTGGTCCATATTTGGCATTTTAAGAACTTCCTATTAGTTTTTTTCCATTACAGAATCATTCAGTCACTGTATGGCACATCTCTGTACCAGACAAGCGAAATAACTTTATGACCTCTGAAAAAGGCAGACCCTAACTGGCTTTGATGTCAACCTCTTGTCAGAGTGCAAGACATTTCTATGGCAGTTGCCATACAAACTTGTATGACACCAAAGTGAATGGAGTTACAATTCAGCTTGTTATTCTTTAAGTGAATAATGATTAAGGGTCACCATCTCAGTGACAAGAAAACTCATGCCAAGATGGTTAAAAGCTGAATCAACAAAAACAGTCACATGAAACCCATTAAATAAACTTTGCTGCAGTATACAGAAATAAATAAAACACCACTCCTTCTGCTTTTTAAAATCAGGGTTGGTCTCAGGCAAGAACACACAGTACACTTGTATCTCTGGCAGCATGCCCTGTACCAGAAGTAATTGAAATTCTCCAAAATCCCCTCCTCCCATCTAAGACCTGGCAAGGAACAAACACAGTATCGATTGCCATATCTGAGGACTGGCTGACAGGCCTCCCTGCCCAGTGTGATTCAGAGATCTGCAGCAGCTATTTTAAGATTAGCAGACCATTCTCTAAGGAGTGTGTCTTCCTGATCTCTCTTCTGACAGGGTGAGCACTCCTCACTGGGCCACTGGTGAAAAACAGCTCAAATCAGTGTTATTCTAGAGAGTGCCCTAAAACAGCCTCAGCTCAGATGGAGCACACCCTGACCTGATAACCCTCAACATCTCCCATCCATAAAGGCACTGGGATGTTTAGCTGGCACTGCCCTCACCACCTGCTGCCCCAGACATACCTCTGTACTGACCCCATAGCACTAATAAATGTCAAATATTGGCAATCTTTGCCCAGCAGTTGTTGAAAGAATATGCTGCATGCCACTGTGCTTACACCTGTATCTGCTGCTCTTCATGCTGCAATGAAGAGGCAGCATTTCAGACCTGTTGTTAGGCAGATTTGCCTTGCTCCTTGGCATATGTCCATAAGAACTACCATTTCGTGGATAAATGCATGATTCCTTCAAAAAGTGGAAAAGGCAACCAAGTACATTAACACCTGGTATTTCAAGCAGAGCAAGTCTGTGATCTAAGACACTAAGACTGATTTGTGAGACCATGCAACATAAATTACATAGGGCTCTAGAGCTGGCATCACTGGCAAGAAACCCAGAAGCTGCCTCTGAGACCATTTGCTAGACCAAGTATCAGATCCTCCTGATATTTGTCTTTCAGCATCAGCCACCTTCCCCATTCTCTAGGGTTTCACTCTTGTTAAGAGAAGGGCAATGTAGCACAGCTGGAGACTTGAAATCCCTAATATACCTTACCAGTCAACAGTTAGATTAGGGTAAATTCACCACAGGGACTTTTCCTAGGAGGCATTTCTCTTCTAAGGATGAAGGAATTCACATGTCCAATTGCTGCAGTCTGTATGGAAGAGCTGATTATTATACTATGGTAAAACATGAGCAGGATGGGCTGGTCTCCCTGTGAAGGCTGTTGCAGACTACTGTGAGAGAATCACAGATGGCACAGTAAATTAGAATCTGTATTCATGCTTCCTATATTTTCCACAATGTATTCTTCCAGCGAGAAACATAATTTTTCAGGATAAATAAAATTTCTGAATCAGATTTTTAATCTGCATCACGTGTAATGCCATGTGCAACCTGTTACTTGGACAGTATTATCTTACCCACACCACCAAGAAGCACATGCATGCTTCCATCATGCCCTGAAGTTGTGACAGGTGAAGGGGGAGACACTTGGCTGCCAGGGTGGATGCGGAGAAGCTGTCCCCTGAGCATCACCTTGCAGCTGCCACTGAAACGTAAACTTTAAGGAAGTTAGAGGAGCTAAGATTTTAGTTAGAAATAAGCCTTACTAGAGTTAATTAAAATAATAATAATAAATGAGTAGGCCTTGATGAAGTTAGGAGTTAGTAGTTAACTAATAATTGATAGCTTGTCAGCACAATGTTTAGTTAGCTGGGTTTATAATAAAGAATATAGAAACTGACAAATAGCTTTTAGGAACATAAGACAATTGTGGGCCTCCTCTTGAAGACAAGGAATGGCAGTTCTACCAAGAGTTCATTTGTCATATTTGCATTGAAAAGGTAGAAAGGTCAGAACGAGGAAGACTTCATTTACTTCCTCATTTTGGGACCCCTCCCCATGAAAGGGACCACTGACCCATTTCAAGGGACAAACTATGCATGCTTAATAGGTTTTGGAGTGATTAGCATACGAAGCAGGGAATGGAATATGAATTATGAATATGAAAATTATGAATATGTATTTGTATTTTGTGTATTCAACACTTGTATGGATGAAAGGGCTCTGTAATCACCTGAAAGGTGCTGTGTGTATTTGGGAGCTATCCCGCATGCTGCCCAGCATCGAAAAAACATACACTTTCTAACTTTAAACTGTTAGAGAGTTTTTGTCTGTCACAGTTGGATATCGATACTAGATCAATATCCATATTTTTTTAATAAATCACCACTGCCAGAGATCTGGGGCAGCTTGGCATAGACAGGGAATCGTACTGAAGCTGTGACTGGCATTGAGTGTGTTTGCATGGGCTGCTTTGGCCTTCTTGACTTTGAAGCAGCATTTCTTAGTGTGACAGCATCAGCAGAGAAGGCCAGCACGTGCTCCTACAGACAAGGACAGGAGCAAACTTACAAAGATTTATGGGCAGCACAGATCTAAGTATCATCAGTCTCAGATAATTATTAATTACAATAACCATCATTATACAGAGTGCCTAGAATTTCCACCTTGAGTTACAGAGCTGCAAGCCTTGTCCTTGCTAAGTGAAATAAGCTGTGTGAATATTGCCTGACAACAAACGGGCACCACAGCAGGTGGATAAGCTTGGCCACCACACCACCACTCACAGGGTGAAGATAGCAGCCAGCCTAAAAGGTTAAAGATTTAAACTCCCCCTATTAGCATAATTCTAATTATTACCAATAACACAATATGCATGCCAAAAAGATGTTCAGAATTGATGACTTTCTCATTCTCTCACTTCAGCCTTCATTACTTCCTGGTGTCATTCCGCATTAGAGTCGAAGGAAACTCAAAAAACCCTCTGAAATAAATATGGAAGGCAAGTAGAGGTCAGTGCTCATGGCTCTCAAGTTCCTAAGTTGCATTAAAATGCAAGGAAAATATCTGATGATGGGTTAGGATGGACTGTGAATTCAATGCCAGTCTAGGAAAAGAGCCAATACTAACAGTAACAGAGAATAACTTTAAATTCTCCTGAAATATGTTTGGGCAATTAGGCTCTTTTGCCACATACACCATATATCATCATATCAAACACAAGGCAGGATTATGACAATGGAGCCCTCTTCTTGCTCAAGGTCTTTCAAATTCTGTAAGTTTGCAGTATTTTTGAAAATTATCCATTCTTCTGCTCTTGTGGGCATTTCAAAGTTCTTCACTTAAAAGCTATAAACTGATTTTGAATGTTTGTGTCTTCAAAGAAGGGCAATGCAGTCATTAAAAAATATACCATAAAGATGCTCAGTACTTCAGTCTGACAAAACACATCCTTAAAAGGAGTTAACAAAATGAAAATAATCCTGTACTATGTATGTCTGAGAAATAAAGTTTATTTTCCCAAGTAAAAGCAATAGGAGAACTTTAGAACATTTTGACACAGTCTCAAGCCGTGCCTCAGAATTTTTGACATTATTGATCATTGCTCTGAATTTCATTAAATTGTAAATTCAACAGAAAAAAACATCTACCTTGTTATAAAGCTTCATTTATCCAGACACATAACATTGTTATAAGAAAATCTAACCAGAATCTTGTTATATACATGTATATAGCATTGCTTAATTTATAAAATTTGGCTGAAGAGTTGCCAGCTTTACAAGCAATAAATCATTATGATCAAACAAAAAATATAAACCAAAGTAGACTTAGTAGACTTACAGTAGTAATGTGCATAAAAATTAATGTGCATATTAATTATGATATCAAAGGAACAGAATACTGGAAAGCAAAGTTAGTTTTAAAAATCCATATTATAATTACAGCAGGTATGATTAACTTAGTAATAACTGTAACTTTCTATAAACACCAGGAATCACATTTACCCAGAACCCTCACGAGAAACACACAAAATAGAACTGGGCAAAAAGAACAATAGGTTAGTGCCCATCTGTTGTTTACAAGGCCTATTGCCAAGGAGGATGCAGAAAAAGACATTCAGGTTTTATTAGGTGGGGAAGTAGGACTGGTTACATTCTGGAAAATGAAAGAAACATTTTCTTTTATCCTTTCAAGGAAAGGATCAGCAAGAGGCTGATGTTGCCCAGAGAAATGCTTCCATTGCATCAACTGTGACATGGAAAGTGGTTTCTTTGAATTAGGCTTCCCATGGTTTTGTTCAAGCTGGCAGCTTCTAGATAAGGGAGGCTTTTCTGAAGAAGTATCTGAAAAAAATGATGCAGAAGACTAATCAGAGAAAACTAAGAAATTTTCAGTCTGAATCAATAAGACAGCTGATTAGAACAGCACATATAATCATTCTGTACCAACAAAATCCAAACATATATCCACAGTAAGAGAGGGAAGGCTGTTTCTTGTTCAGTGATTGAGGTTATCAAAATTACCACATGCTAGCATAAAGACAAATCCTTTTACACATGGATGGGAAAGGAAATATCTTATTTGCCAACTTCCTTTCCTGTGTCTTCCTAATTCTGTGACATTTTGCCTGCTCTCATTCTTTGAGTAAATCTAAATCTAAATCTAGATGTATGTTGCAGCAAAATTCATGCTAGCTTCAATTTCTTCCCAGAGGAATCACTCCAGCCAGCTAAGAATAATTTGAGTAGCTGTTTCATTGACTCAGCACACTAGATCTGTACAGTCTGCACATCCAGATTATGCCAGGTTGTTTAATATACACAATACTGTATATCACAGTAAGGAAAAGACTATTCCTGTGAGATTAATCCACTTTTAAGAGAGGATCCTAAAGCCCCAAATAGTATCAGGTCATTGCAGTGCACATCACACATTGATGGCTTTATGATTCACCTGATGCATGGGATAAATGAAGAAATAATTTTGTATGGAAAAAAAAAAAATTGCATCAGTACTGTTACTTACCATCAGTACTTTAAAACTTACCATCAAATATTTTCATAGCAGTATTATGTGCTCGTTAGGAAAGACCAGTGATATGAGCAGCATGACTCAGACTATTCCTGGCATTTTTAAGTTTCTGAGAGCCCATAAAGACTCATAAACACAAAACTTTCCTTTTGACTGACATATGACGTTTCAAGTAGATTTGAAATGTATTTTTTTACTAGCCAGAAGAACATTTAGAATAGATGCATTTACAGATTCTGCCTTCCTAACTCCTAAAGTATGCTATAATCAGGTAAAACAACAGGCTTATAGCTTTGCAGCCGATGTGAAGGGCGGCAGAATAGCAAGGAACCCATCTCCATCATCCATGCACAGGAAACATCCTCCTTTCAAGACCCCTGTAGTTTTCTAAAGATGACCCTAGAGTGAAGGGACCACAGGAGATGATGGTTGTGAGACCTGTATTATATTGTTTGGCTCCTCTTTAGTTTATCTTTTGAATCATACTTGCTTGAAATGGAGGAAACAAATAATTGAAAGTTCTTGGCTTTTCTGTACAGCAGAATCTATCCCCAGTAGCCTGGAACTGGTTCCTTGATGCAATAATTTGACAGTTTTCTGTTCTTCTAGTGGTAGCTGCATTCTGGGGTGATCAAACTGAAGCCCATGACTCAGAAGAATTGGACTAGGGAGACAATGAGCCAGCTTGTCCTCTAATCTTTAGGATGTCAAACCTTCCTATCACTCTATCATTACCATCACTTAAGTCTAATAATGGCCTTCAGGCTTTTCCTTGATTTACTGCCAAAAGGTTTTGTTCACAGGGAGCAGAAACTACCATTGAAAAAGTCACAGTACCCAAGAGGCCAATGTTATGATTGAATTGATGAAACCAAAATGTGTTCAAAGCATAAGATAAGAATTCAAGAAGTTAAGACAATTGCAAGCTGATAAATAAAATAACAAGCACTAGTGTTCATCGCAGTAGCAGCATAAAATTTCTCTGGATTTCTGCAATCCAGGAGCCACACATGCCTCACTGCATACCACTGGGAAAACGTGGCCAACATTTAACTCAGAAGGTGCCTTTCCCACACAGATCCTGTAACAGTACCTAAATGGAGGACTATAAATTTAGAAAATCACTTAAGAAGAAACAGAAGGTCTCATTTTTCAATCATTAAAGAAAGATACAAAGATGATTTAATCAGCATATGGAGCAAAAATAAAGGAGAAAATCAAATTCTTATGTCTACAGAAACTCTGTGCTATCACTAGCCAAGTCTTCTTCATTTTGGGTAGAATGAAATAAGAAAGAAGTACAAGTCTAACCTATTACCTGGGAACATGTAAACCATCAAGCAAAAAAGTACTGGGTTTGCATTACTTCTTTTCTTGCCCTGTCTCTTGAGAACACATGCTCGTGTACCCATTTCTTGAGCTCTTTTTATTGAGGTTTCTGTGTGCATTTAGAAGACATCAGTACTGGTATCACACTATCACTCCTGTAAATACTGTACATGGATATTTCATGCCCCACAAGAGAAACATACCAAGGCAATAGACATTCTTTCCTTTAAGAAACTAGATGAGCTATAAAAACGAAAATGGATAAGATGCAAACATAACTTTTTAATCCTGTTTTCAACTTAAACCTATATACCTTTACACAGCAAGGTATGAAAACAACTTTGATATGCCACCAGAACAGGAGACAGGTTCCTACAGAAAAGATAGATGTGCAACTTGCATGATAAATGAACTGGTTGTTACTGCAAGGAATTAATCTTCTCCTTTCATGAAGGACTCCTATGGATTAGATAAATCAGCCAGTATGTGGAAGATTCCATAATGAGCCTCATTATTTCAATTCTCTTTTACTGAGAATCAAAGTTTTCTCCAGAGATAAACTATATATAAAGAATGGGTTCCACAGCAGTAGCCAGAGATAATGAAAAACAAACTCACTTTGATGGTCAACCTTTCCCATACAGTCGCACTCAAGCAAGTCATGAGTAACACAGCTGGAATCTTCATGTAGAGTAAAGAGATTTTTAAGCTCCTCAATAGAAAAATGTGTGTGTTCAGATGTCTTGGAAAGGTCTACAACTGCCCCAGAAAGATCTTGTTTGCTGATCTGTCTTTGGTAAATCTTTTCTTCTATTGAACCTGTATTGAAAAGAAAAACAGATAAATTGGGATAATTTTTTGACCAGTATTTCCAAATAAGTCAAATCCATTTCTTGATAACAAGATACATAGATAATGCTAAATCACTATTTTCAGTTATTTAACAAAAAGCAAAGCAAAGGCAAGTGAATCAGTGTGATGTCTCCATCTTAACTGAACTCAGAACAAATATATATTTTTTTATACAAAATAATATATATATTTAAAGAACAAATTATTTCCAAAAACATTTCCTCTCTTTCTTTTATGGACAAAAGGTCAACATCTGTCTCACACTGGGTAAGCTGAGCACCATCACTGACCTGTGGTTAGCAGCCTGTAGATATGGACAGAATGTTTCTGACCATCTCTCCACACTCTAGCCATTGCCTGAGGAAAGAAGAAAATAAAGAGCATTAACAGCCTGCTATACAAGGATACTTCACTAAAGCTTGTAGTCTTCACTGACCGAATTACCAGCTCATTCCCCAATAACTCTGTGTTTGTGTAAGTTTTCTGGTATTAATTTGTAAACACTTTTGAAAATATAATTTACTTTCTGCCATTTTGCTTCTCTTCCTTTCTGTACAGTAAAGAAGGAAAGTAAGTGTTTCAATTATTTCCTGAAAGAAATCCCCTCTTCATATTTGTTTTCTAAGTATTAGCAACTATTTAATATTTCAGGAATACTGATCATTCTCCCCCATCTCCAAAATACTTTTTTTTTCCCACAAAACATCTTTAAAAGTTACTTATACATTTCTATTGAAATTCAAAAAATGATTGTTTCCACCTCCTTTATTTCTTAAACAAACAAAATGTAAAACTGAGTACTGCTATATGATCTTTTCTTCAAAATGTAAGGGTTACACCTACATCCTCAGTACAAACTCACACAACAGGTTCGCAGTCTCTGGCAACCTGTAGCAATTTTGTCTGATTTACCAGACTTTTTCAAGCAACAAGACAAGTGACCACATGAGGGTACTAATTCACCCTGGGAAGAGGAGCAAGGGCTTATTTCAGGTATTATGGACACAGCATTACTCTACAATAAAAAGTTTCTTACTGAGTTCATAAAAAGATTTTTCCAATTGTTATTTTTAAGGACTATTTTAACTGAAGACTCTTATGCCAACTAAATAATCCCTTGAGATCAACAGTGCCTTTACAAGAATAGCACAGCATTGGCTTTCTCTTCTTTCTTTTGGCATCACTGCCATGTAATTTTCTCATTCTTGCAATTCTGTTCAGTCTCTCCCTTTTTCTCAGGGATTGCAAATCAACAGCAATATTTGCTATGCAATCTAATCCCATAATCCCATTTTCCTTTGCTTGTTAGAAACACAGCAACTCTCCAGATAAAAAGACATCAAGAGACAAAGACGATACATGACTCACTCCTCCAAAGAAACTAAAATTTAATATTTTTATTTTTTACTGCAAGAGGGCTTCTACTGATCCCAATATATATAATATGACAGAGAAATGTTTCTTCTTTTCTTCTCAGGAAGAGTTTTCCCTTGTTGTTGTACTTGTCCAGACACAATGTGATAATTGGTAGCAGTAAGACATGTAAAGTCAGGCAATTAAAAATCAGTCAAGAATTCATTTTATGCCCATCCCAACCCCCATGTACACAGCTGTTACAAGACCTGAATATCTGTAGCTGGATTCCAGTCGATATCATACAGGATCAAATGAGATGCTCCAACCAGGTTCAGTCCCACTCCACCAGCCTTTGAACTCAGCAAAAAGATAAAAGCTGGGCTGAATTTACTATTGAAAGTATCCACAATATGTTGTCTCTGAGAGACAGGAGTATGTCCATCAAGTCTAGTATAGGAGTATCCATAATGTTTGCATACATCTTGTAATACATTTAACGTCTGAGTGTAATTTGATACCAACACGACTCTGTCAAACAGTAAAATAAAGTCATCAACCAGACCCTGGTAAATTTTAAGTTCAATAACAAATCACTGAAGACATCTAAGAAAATAAAATTAAGGTGAAAAATTACACATCAACCCGGGTTTACTTTTACTTTCTACAAAATAAAACATTTCCAATTAATTAGAAGCACATGCCAGATCTGGATGCCTTATAGCTACTGTCAAGCATTCAAATGTTAAATAATTAATGTCTCCTTTTGCAACAGAATTTGGCATAATGTAGATTGCAGGCATTCAGAACCAATCACAAAGATTTTTTTTTAAAAGTCTGTTTATACAAAATAACTGTTAAGACAGCATTTGCAGAGGATGTTGTAGGAGCTAATAAATAATATATACATATATAAAACTCTACTTACTCTGAAAGCTAGTATGAATTTTTACAGAAAACTTCAGAAAGTTCTAACAAAAATTATAATGAAAGTTGAGTAGGACAGCAGAGATACTTTCCTACATTTTATGGCTGAAAAGAACAGGGATGAAGACTAGTGAAAGACAGACACTGGCTTTTTCCACAAAGCAAAATCAGTCTGATCCCTTACAGTAATGGTTCAAGCTATGTTGGTCTATTTTCTCTGAAATTTTGCCTACTTAGGTTTCAAAGATCTGAAAATCTAGCATTCCTATCCTCCCAAATATTGAGGATGATTCAACTAAGTAGGCATATCTTTTGAATTTAAGGCATAAGTAGAAGAACAGGGCATTTTCTGCCAAATCTCATGTGGAGGTCTTTAGTCACCTAAACTAAATGTAATATATTTCATTTTTTTAAAAGGTAATTATACATTTCATTATTTTTAAAAAATAACTTGGATTAAAACAAGTTCTGAATAACTAGACAAATAATTTCAGGGGAAAATTAAAATATTAACATTTTAGAAGTGCTTTGGAACTGAACTACATCCATGATGTGTTTGTAAAGACTTTGCAAGACTTACTTTTTTGTCAATCCACACAACATTCACAACTTTGTCTGCACTCAGAAATATAATATAAACTTCAGATTAGGACTGGAATTGAGTCTGTATATTGCAAAAACTATTTAATACCAATGAAAGCAGAGAAACCAAAGAAAAATAAACATGAGCTGCACTAAATTAATGAAACAAAACTTAAAGGCATAAAGGAGTGCCTCAACTCAGCAGCTCCTAAAGTACTATTACAGTGAGGTACACGTTTTACTGACACTCCTGGTTTCGCTGATCTCCAAGAAACAAGGTCAGTACATTTAGATATTCAGCTGTCACTGCTTTCAATGGATGCTAAGTATATAAACTCCAGCAACAGGCTCAACTTCCTGATTTGTGAAAAGAAACTATCTTCATATTCCATTACATCAGTGTCAAGAGATCTGCTGTTACTTCCCACTACTGAATTACAGTGAGTCCTATTTAAACATCACTTGAAATAAAAGTTAAGAGTTAAATACTTTTGGAATATTTGGGCTTTAAGGCATGAGTCCATAAAAAATTATCCTGGGACACCAGGTGAGATTCCCACAAATCAGCAATTGCACAGAAATTAATCATGTGCATCCTCTTACCCCATGATAACTAGAAGTTTTCCTACATGTCAGTGGCATTTACCACAGGGGAAATAAGTGGTTGCTGGGCAAGTTCGTCTGTTGAGAATGGTTGCCCTGAACTTTAGAAAAGGCAGCAAGCAGTGAGCAGTTAAGCATGATTAAAGAGGAAATAACTTATAATCTAGTAATGAAAATATTTCAGTGCAATTTCATAGACTAACACATCTTCTCATGAAGATGCAAAGCACTGAAGAGCCTCTGCAAGTACAGGGGGCAGCACAAGGGCTGTAGCAAATTATCTTACTTGCCTTACAATGTAAAAAATACAAGTATCAGTACATGCAAAAAATATAAAGAGCATCCTTAAAAATTGTAACAAAACAGGCAGAACTACAATGCTTAAATTCATTTGGCACCCCTGCAAACAGCTGCAATACCTTTATTTTGAATGTTATACTCCCTTGCATTTGAAAAGCAAATCAATATCCAGAAGGTCACTCCCATTACCTCCCTTCTACCTTTCTTTCACACTTGCCTTTCAGAAGAGTTGAGCTCATGGATTGCTGCCAACAACTTCACCAAGACCTGCAATTTTCCTGAATCAGTTTCACAGAAAGTGTCTGAAGTATAATCTTGTGGGAAGACATCTATTACACCTTCATAGAGGCTGGACTCATCATATTCCTCAGACATAGGATCACAACTTTTTTCCTGTTGAAAATAAAAGTATTAAAATTCCATATCCCCTCTAACATATTTTTTTTAAGATTGCTATATTTTTATCACAAAGACAAAAGCAGGCATAAAAAACTGGCACAAAGCAATGTATTATGTGAGTGTGATCATGAGCATGACAACCGCCAAACACGGGATTGAAAGCAGTTTTAAAGTACTTATAGTGTTTATTTTAGTTTACATTCTCTAATCTAAGACATTGCTTGCAGCTAAGTAGAAAGTTGAAATACTTAAAACTGAAAAATGCGTACAACTTCTCTACTTAAACAACCACACAAATGTATTTCCACAGTAAAGATATATCTAACCTTGGGAGTGAGGAGGAAATCAATACATTGTTTATTCTTTCTAAATCCCATAATATCTTATTATGAAACTTCCCAATCATTTACTCTGTTTAGGAAAATACTGTCGCTAAGATTCAGTTATACTACTGAAAATGAAGAAAAGCTGGCAAGCAAAACCAGTAAAATAGCAGAAATACAGATAATATTTTGCTGTACTTAGAAAAATCAATGTTTCACAGGGAGGAAAAAGCCAGACTACTCAAATGCCAAAATCGCAATGGCAATAAATGATTTGTACATACAGTCCTCTCCATCCCTATATTTAATAAAGGCTTGTTTTTTTACATATAAAAGCTTTCTAATGCTTATACTATGAAGTAAAGGCAATGAACTTTACTTGGTAGCATTGCAAGTTACAGGGATACTGCATTGTGATGTTCCACCAAAGTCATAAAGTACATCTTTTAATAAAGATTTACATTTCCACCCACCTTACTTGGACTTCAGCTAGTGGCCATAGAAGTTACTGTTACCAAGTTCTAACTATCATACTATTTGCCTATAGGAATAAGTACATTTATTCATGTACAATCCTAGGAGAAGTGGTAATGGAGACATCTAGTACCACTGACATCCTGAGTCTGCAGCTCCCCGTGTCATTAAGCTTGGAAAAGTGCAAATATCATGTGGACAGGGAGGTTTCAGAGAAAGCAGCAGACAAAGTACATACTAGTAATTTACACTAGTAATCTCTAGTTAGCAGTGCTCTTTGTAAAATTCACATTTATATGTATTTTTACAAATATTCAAAGACAAGGTTAAGACAGAAAATACATTAAGAAAAACAGCATAAGGCAATAGGAAACTGGTGAGATTACTTTCCTGAATACATTCAGATTTCCTAACACTTGTGCTTTTGAAAGCAGACTTCCTAGAGAGTGAGAGTATGGAAATGACCTTAAGCAACATGCACATTGATAACACAGGTTTAGTGATCTGTGTCTGCTGAAATGACTAATTGCAAGCACACACCCCCATGCAAATAGATACCTAAATAGATAAATAGATAAAGCTATAACCTTTATAGCTTTAAACAGAAGGCATGGATGATTGCAAAGTTTTTTCAGAGCCCCTATACATATTAGGTGGGGACTATTTTCCAGCCTGCCTTGCAGACACGATGTAATAACACGAGAACCAAGCAGTTTGCGATACAATTCAAGTTGCAGTGTTGTTGGTCGGCAGAAAATTATGCTCTCCTTTTTGGGGGGCAGAAATTTGTTTATAACCTCCTGTGTTCTTCTTAGAATAAAGAGTCCAGTGAGGCGAGTGAGTTCAGCTGCTCTTTTTTCTCCTAATTCCTTTTCCTCCTAAAAGAACAAAGCACAAAATTAATTAAAATCTTGCATTTCATCAGAACAATGTTCTGTATGATTTTAATTAGGTATTTAAATAACCTTTTAAGAGTATGATACCACTTTCTGACATGAGACTGTAATGATCAATTCTTCTCCAATTAGTACCACTGCATTAGTTCTATGTCTTGTTTCTAAAGTCTTAAACAAAGGAAAATAATGTCCCAGATGACATCCAAGACTTGAATTATATTCTAGAATTTCTTGAGATGCAGTGAAAGCATGCAGACCTTGCAGTGCTGTGGAGAAGTTAATAATGAATAAAGTATCATCACATGTTCTTTTGGGGAATGCAGGCGTTGGAAGCACAGTTGTTGCCTGCTAATTAATAGGCAGCCAAAGTGAGGAGATTTTAACATGTGTGTTCTCCTTCTGCTCCCTTTGGAAAACAAGTGGCTTCACGTCAAACAGGGAGGTGAAAAGCTCCAGCTACGATTAATAGTCCCAAGCTTCACTTTGCTCCACAGAATGCAAATTTCACTTTATTATGAATTTTCTTCTATAACTGAATTTTTTAACCAAATACCTCTGTTGCTGAAGGTTCTCTAGATCTGACAATTGGTTCCTCATATATCTTTCTGTACGTGGATAAAGAACCAAGTATTCCTGGATTCACAAACTCTATTAATGCATAAAATTCTTGCAAGTCATTTTGGATTGGAGTACCTTAAAAGAGAAAAAAAAAGAATTCTGCAATTTTTCTTTCTTTAGACTGATGGAAGTACATTAATGCAGAGTTTAATATTGACAACATATCTTGAAAACAGATGTTTTACTTCAATGTGAATTACTCAGAGTCCTGAATTGATCTAAAACTTTACCATGAACGACAAGATACTGTACTGCTAACTAAACAGCCTGCAGATTTAATTGTTCTGACAAATGAAGTTAAAAAGTCAAGTTCTAAATTAATTGTATTAAAGAACTACAAAGGAAAACATTGAGTGTATGCAGAGTCCCAATTCCTTTACAGACGATCCAAGGTTTCTTGCTTGCCCCTGAAGACTGACAAATTTTGCCTTTATGGAAAAAAAATTGGAAATAATCTGTTTTTACAAGACCTGAGATTTCTTCACTTAATACCCATTGCCAAAATTCCAACTGATCTCATGCTATATTTAGAATATCTTTTTCTTTTACCCCAACCTAGCACTATCAACATATAAAAATATTAAAAGTAACTATGGATACTAACCAGTGAGGATAATTCTCCTCTCACAAGACAGACTCGTAAGGGCTGTAGTTGTCTTAATAGTGCTATTTTTCAGACGATGTCCTTCATCACATATTAGGAGGTTAAATTCTACAGCCTCAATTTGATCTGAAGATCGCAACAGCATCTCATAACTGATTATCATTACAGAATAAAGTGGAGAACTGATGAATTCTTCTACTTTGTGGTCCTGCAGGCATAAAGGAAAATAAATCATACAACTATTTCATTAGAAATCACTTCCTTAAAAATCATCACATTGCTTAAAAATCCAGTAACTTCAGAAATTTCTTCTCACATGACACAAGATATTTACTATCTCCTTCATAACTTTCGATTATTGATTCTTTCCTAATTTGAGAATGAGATCTGATACAGCAATTTAGAATTTTGCCACCTCATTAAAAGAAAATTTATTATTCTTTTAAGCCTTCAAATCCTCTGAGACACATTACCATGAAGGTGAAAAGCACAGAGTTCCCGTAATAGCTTTCCACTGCTGGCATTTGGGTAAGCTTCAAATGAATAATTAAAGCCAAGATAATGAAGGGCCACAGGTAGCTCCTTATACATTCACTTTGGATCTCAGCCTGGTAATGTCCAGTAGGACGTTACCACATTCTACCAGATTTCCTTTTGTAATTTTAAATATATTATATTATATTATGTTATGTTATGTTATGTTATGTTATGTTATGTTATGTTATGTTATGATATGTTATGTTATATTATATTATATTATATTATATTATATTATATTATATTATATTATATTATATTATATTATATTATATTATATTATATTATATTATATTATATTATATTATATTATATTATATTATATTATATTATATTGGTATTATTTAACCTATTGAATTGGTTCTAGGTATCAGATTGTAGAAGAGCAAAGTTCAGCTTGCTCAGAGATCAGGTGGGAGGGATTCTGCAGGGAGCTTTCATGAAGGCCAAAGGAACTCCCAAGTGCTGGGAGTTTTTCAAGGATGCTCTTCTGGAAGCATAAAAATAGTTAATCCCCTTTAAGATAAGGGAAACAGGTGGAGCAAGAGACCCCTTGGCTTAACTGCAACCTTTTGAGTCAAAACCAAAAGCAAAGTGCGCACTGATGGAAATGTGGATAAATACCTGTTGAGATCTACAAGGGCATTGCCAGGGCCTGCAGATGCAGACAGAAAAGCAAAAGCTCAGCTAGAAATTAATTTAGCCAGAAATGCTGAAAACTACAAGAAACAGTTCTTCAGGTATGTACAAAAGAAAGAGGAATAGAAGGAAAATATTGGCCTACCAATAAACAGGAAAAGTGAATTAGTCACAGCACCTTCTTCACCTCTGTCTTCACCAGCACTGCCGGGTCCCCAGCCCTGGGAACAAAAATCCAGGCTAATGCAAATCCAGACCCACCAGTGTCAGTGAAGACAGAGTGGGGGTGAGATCTTACAGGAGCTTGACCCCTATGGATTAATGGGCCCTGGCATTGCCCAGGGGTATTAAGAGAGCTGAGTGACATCATTGCAAGGCCACTCAGCATAACTCTTGGAGAAGTCAAAGGAGAGATGGGGATGTCCCAGAGGACTGGAAGGATAATACCTCCATCTACAAGTAGAGTTTAAAGGAGGAACTTTTAAGCTATGGAATGAATCTTCATGGGAGTTATCACATATCAGATGAAGCAAGGGATTGGGAAAAGCCAACATGAACTCACCAATTGAGCTTGACAAACCTGGTCACCCTCTGTGACGAAGTAAGCTGCTTGGTTGATGTGGGCTGGGGGGTGGACATTGCCTCCTGGATTTCTCCAAGGCTTTCATTACGGTTTCCCACAGCCTCCCTCTGGAGAAACAGATGGGCTGTGGTGTGTGTGAGTGCTCCATGTGGTGGTGGGGAGTGGCTGAGAGGCAGCACCCAGAGGGTGCTGGTAAATGGCTCCTCTTCAAATGGGCAGCGTGGCACAAGTGGGATCCCCCTGGATCCATGTCAGGCCCAGTGCTGTTTAATATCCTCATAAAGTGATTGGGAAGATGAGATCAAGTGTACCACAATGAAACTTGATACCAAACTGAGTGGGAAAGTGGACACTTTGGAAGAGAGAGCCACCCTGCAGGAAGATTTGGATAGGCTGGAGAGTGGCTAACAGGAATCTGATGAAGTCCAGCAGGGGCTACCATCAGGTCTTGCACCTGGGAAAACATAACCCAGGTGTGCAGCACGGGCTGGCATCTCACCAGCTGGGGAGCATCTCTGTGGAAAGGGATCTGGGGATCCAGGTGGACAATCAGATCGACATGAGCAAACAGTGCTGTGCTGGCACAGAAAGCCAATGGGGTGCTGGGCTGCATCACAAGAGCATCACCAGCAGAGATCCAGAAGTCATTGTCCCGCTCTGCTCAGTGCTCATCAGACCACACTGGAATACTGTGCTCACTTTTGGTCACTGCTGTGCAGAAAAGATGTGGACAGGCTGGAGAAGGTCCAGAGAAGACCCACAGACTGGGAAGCCTGTCAGAGGGGAAAAGGCTGAGAGAACTGGGTTTGTTCAGCCTTGAGAAAAGAAGGCTTATGGGAGACCTTATCACCATGTTCCACTATTTAAAGTGAAGATGGAGGCTCCCTTTTTACAAGAAGTCACATGAAAAAGACATGGGATAATGGGTACAAGGTTATACTTCTGAGGAAGTTACAGTTGCACATGAGGAAAATGTTTCACAGTGAGAATCACCAACCATTGGAATAATCTCCCCAGGGGATTGGTGGAGGAGATTTGGCTGGACAAGATGCTGGGCCATCTTGTCCAGATGGTGCTTTGCCAAGGAAGACTGGACTGCAGGATCCTTGAGGTCCCTTTCAACAGGATATTTCATTAATATTCTGTAATTAACTTTGTTACTAACCCTTAACATTGATGGGTTGGCCAACAGGTAAGGTCACCCTGGGACTCAGAAAATAAGAGTCCATAACCAGCCCCGGAAAACATGTCTGTCTACTGCTAGATTTCTAATCCCTGTATTACTGGTCAGAAAATGACTGCAACCATCTCCTCTCTTATATATCCTTCAAGCCCTTTTCCTTCAAAAGACACCAATAATTTTCCTCTATGGAAGGAAATGCACACACTAAATAGGCCCTAAATAGGGACAGAGATCCTCCTCCAAAAAAAAAGTTTCCTAGAAACAGCTATATTTCTGTGCAGACTTGTACTAGGATTATTTACCTGTCTTGCAATTATGCATAAAATTGGAAAAATCTACTGTGGGCATGTTCCTTACCTTTCTACTTGGCTCCAGATGCTAATTTCCTGAATGCTTCTTCCTATGTCCTAACAGTGTTTATTAACTAAGCAGGCTATGGGTGCAGCTGACAAGCTGCAACCTCTTTAATTGTGAAAGCAAATCAGTGCCTTAGAAGGTATTTTTATTTCCAAACAAGATCAGTTACCAAATACAGACAACTAAGTCTGAAGCCAGATGGTGTAATACATTGTAAAAGCAGCGCAACTTAATTATCACAACGTTTAGAGCCTCCTAGCAGGTAATTCAGATGAATCCAGGGGATGAATCCAGCACATTAATCTCACAAAGTACCATGCAGCAGATCACTGCCCCACGTGCTGCTCATGATGAAGCCAAGCACATAGGAGGAAGCAAGGAGTAGTAAGGATCGGGTAACAAGGACACACATTTCTCCAGGTGTTTGGGACTGGACTTGAGCTTTCCTGTTGTTTCCAGGACAGCAGCTAACTGCCTGTTTTCTTGTTGTATTTTTACTGCCATTTTCAAAACAGGAACAGAAAATTTCCCACCACAGGAACAGACACAGAGGAGTGCTGTAGGGAAGACCCAATGTTGTCCCAACCCAGTATACAGGCTGCACATTGCACCCTGGAAGACTGAGGCAATGCCTCTCTGAATTTCTCCTGGCATGGTCAAGCATCAGAAGATGCCCAGGGTTCAGAAACCATTTCCTTTTCGTACACTTTCAGGCTGTGAGCTGAGATGGGGAAAGTGCTGAGGCACTGGGGAACAGGAACCAACATCCCTCCCCTAGAAAAATATCAAGTGTGCAGGAGAGTTTGTACTCCTTGAAAAAAGAAACCAAAAACCAGGAGAGTCCCTTACGAGTCTTCTGCAGTCAAATATAATGTATTTCCTACTGTATGTGACAAGAGCAGTGGATGAGGGATGAAAAATTAAAATAAATTTACAAACTAATTTCAAGTAATTAATTAATACTCTTAACTGTCTGCAAGCTATGTCTCTATTATAGCCTCCATTTTAACAATTATCCAAAGTGACTTGACAGATTTAAATGAGTTGCCTGGAGCCACATATGGAGCGATTATCAATCAGTATTAGAGGTCCATAATGTCCCAGACTTCCTCTTTGAGCAGACCTTTCTTTGCACTAGTTCAAATCCAATGTAGCTGGTAAAGTGTAAATTCAAAAATACTGAATCATAAAGCAATGCAGATCTGTAATTAATTATTTTTCCAGATATTTTGATTTAAAAACCAAATCACAACAACTCCAGTAAGAAGTAATACTCTTCAGACAGATAAAGGAATTATTCTCTCAAACAGATCACAAATGCTTATAATAGGAATTAACAAGACCTAGAAGCAACCTTTGTGGGGATGTCTGCATTTTAAAAGTAATGTTCTCTACATGGCATTTGTATATTAACATAATTAAACTGTAATCACATTTTAAAAGCAGATAATATCCTGGTGTTTTTAAAAGTGTGTTTCTGAAGGGTTAGGATCAGTTTGTGGCATTTCAGTGTGAAAGTGATGAAAACATTTTAAAAAGTCTACCAGTTCTTTGAAGGTATTCCTTATAGACAAGAACAGAAGAAAATGCTTGAGACAAGCTCTTTCTTTTAAGTTATACTGGAGAAATAACAGTATGGTAATTGCTGTTTTTCCAGAAAAGATAGACAGTAAATTATTTTGAAATACCTCATTATACACCAGGCAAGTCATATTGTGTCTTCTTTTTGCATGACAGTATATTCCGTGGTATTTGGGAACACAGCTGTTAAAGCTGCTGAGTGTCCCCAGCCAAATAGGTCCAATAAGATGAGTAACAATTTTAAAGTGATTTAAGTTTAAAGAAAATGAAAGCTACTGTCATTTTGGGGCATAGTAACTGTCCTCAATTTCAGTCTTTCTCCTCCCAACATTATTCATAAAAATTGCAAGAAAACATTTAATTATCTCTAACTAGTCTTTTAGGTTAAAATCTTGCCATATTATATTTTGCCTTGTATCCATTTCTTTTAGGAAATTTCATCTCTCCCATCCCAACCTATATTACAGTTCCTGACAAGCCAGTTTGCTTCATTTCCACAACCTGAAACAAGTTGCTAAGAAAGCAAATGATGCAAAATGCACCTATTACATATGTATTGTCTTCAGTGGAAGATCAACAGTTTCAAGAGTTTGGCAATAATGAGTCAAATTTAAAGAAATATTGTTACAAAATTTTATATAGTCTACCAAGAAGTAAACTTCCATTGAAAACTTCTGTTTCATCTCAAAATATTAATTCTTCCAATAAGGATGATGCAAGAAACTAAAGGCAAATCTGGTTGGTGTAAGAATTGGATAACCTTTAGGATGAAGTACTATTTGTTTCATCAGTCTACCTGTATGAAGTTATTATATTAAAAAATAATTTTGAAATATAAGTATCTTTATCTTTGTTGCAAGCACCAATGGAGGTACTACAAGGTCTCCACTTCTCTGGACCTTGTGAATGTCAATACTAGCAGGAACAGCTTCACTACAGGAGGGGACAGGGATCAGCATCATCCTGCTTCTTAATGAGATTTGTACTTGTCTGCATTCTTCTAGAGACAGGAGATAGTCTCATTACCTAACACTGAGACTCTAGGCTTGGTAACTCTTAAGACTTTAAATCATCCCAACAGAGATCTAACTCTTGACTGTGACAGTAAAGGGAATAACCTGAAGTACCCCAAAATAAGCAGCCAAAACAAATTAGAAGTTTTCAGTACAGAACAAAAACAACTACCACAGAAAGAGAGCACAAGCTAGATGCTTTGGTATATAAAGCAGGGAAGGTCTGCACCTTGATACATAACAGAAAACTCCTTAACTGAAGAGGCACAGGGAGAAGCATGTCACCTTTTACAACTTCAAAGGTGAAACCAGAAGAAAGGTGAGACAGACATACAATACATGTAAGCTTGGGTTATGACATTATGACTGACAGCAAAATACCCATATGGACAATTATCTGAAGAAGAAATAAAGTATTACAAAACAATATTAACAAAGAATTACTAGGCTTGGTCTCTAGTTGAAAAAAAGAAAAAAAAAGGAAGAGGAAAAACACCCATAATTCCTATAATCTGAGCCAATAATGACCTATTCCCCTTTTGGAAATAAATCTTACCTGATCAACTGCAAAGACTTTGATCCTTTCATTTCCCAGCCATTTCTGAAATTCTTTTTTCCAGTTTTTCACCAGACTCCCAGGGGTGACGACCAGTGCTCGCTTTAGTACAGGTTTGCATCCGTAGGGCCCTTGACGCAGAAGAGTCCAGACAAGTGCAATGCACTGCAGGGTTTTTCCTAAGCCCATCTCATCAGCCAGAATAGCTCCAAACCTGCTACTGACTCTGTAAGAGGTAATGAGGCGCTGGGGTCATTCTGAAAGACATCCCTATAACTATCCACAACTGCTTTAGGGATTTGCTTCTGTGCTTCTTTTCTGAAGTATAAAGAACCTATTTATGCTTATTATGTCTCCTGTAGGTTTTTATGCAGTTAACCAGAAGATCTTAAAATGGAAATTTTCATTTTCTACAGTAACTCATTAGACCTCTAAAACTAAAGTTTAAATCTGCCTTTAGAACTAGAATTATCCAATACCTTAAGGAATCTAAGATTTGGGAAAACACACTTTTGAAAACAATGCTGTATTTTTTTGACAGGTTGATTGAAATAACACCTTTTTTATTCTAAATGCCAGAATTATAAATTACATCAATAATTTTGAATTATATGAAATATAAATCCCAGAAAGCAGTGTTTTTCAGCATGGCTTTGATTATATCTGTGTTTACAAAATTTGGTATGTAGAAATGACAGGCCTTTTGGTGCACTAGCTTCTCATGACATCTGGCAAAATGATGGCATGTGTGATGATACATTTAGGTCAGAAAAAACTTACAGAGCTACTTTTGGGACAAAATTGCTAATATTAATTAACTGAACAATTGCTCAACACTTCCCAAGATGTCACATTTCAAACACGGGCAGGAAAATATTATAGGTATTAAAAGCCAAAAGGATAATTATTACCTTACCTCATTCCCATTACACATTCATACAGAAATATAATTCCTTCTTTCTGATGTGGGCGGAGATTATTTGCAATGTAAGGATCTACAACTACGTCCACCACGGGTAAACCAGCCTTATTGAACATCCACTGATGACTTGCATTTGGCCGGGGCATAACCAGAGCATCTTCAAATTCAAAGCATAATCAAGTATTACACAAAAGCATTACTTTTAGTCTGTTAGCAAAACCTATTAAAGTCAATGATCTAATTACTGTTAAAAATACTGTTTAATATATTGACCATTCTCAGACTGAAAATGCATTTATAAGTACCTAGATTGCCTTCTACATAAAAATATTCTTTTAAAGAGGTTTTCCAAATGGTTTGTATTTTTTTCAAAGGTAAAGATGATAAACTGAGAAATATGAGGGTTTTTTCCAGATGAGGTGAAACTGTCTACCTAATAAAAGTTGCTTGATGACTTTGAATTCATAAAGTTAAATTAGAAGAAGATCCAAAATACTTCTGAATTGAAAGTCTAAGAAAAAAAAAATAAACAATGACCTACATAAAATCTAAATACTACATTTCATGGGGATATTCTTGCAATAGCCAAGAAAGACTTCTCTGCCCAAGAAGCAGAGATAAAAACCACTGATTTGCTAAAGAAAAATAAGGAAGGATTGAGTGTCAGCTGACAAAGACTACCACAGTGCATGAGTTGAAGAAGTTGACGGCTTTGAAGACAGCTGAGAGAATGAAGTGTTGAGCAACATCTGAGTAACAGTTTTGCTTGCCATAATCTGTTTACAAATACGGTAATTTTACTAGACAATGTCCATACTTGGGTTGCTTCTGCTGCTGCTACACACCTTCACTGAAAAATTGTATTGTCAGAGGACAGAATGAGAAAGCAATTTATGGCTTCTGTTTTTTTTATATGTCACTAGAGTAGATCTATATTGATAATTTATTTATGGGAATAGGTTGGTTGAAGGCTTCTATCAGTCAGGGAGATTTTGTTTCCTACTGACAAAGGGTTGAGTTCTGATGGATTAAATCAAATTGCATGTGTATATATTTAAGAGCCAGTGGTGACAAAAAGATAACTTTTCTGACAAAAATTTGGATGGAAATGAGGAAGAAACAAGGTATGGATAAACACTGAAAAAGCTTAGAAATTGTATGTGGGAGATGTAGCTTTACATCTTTGTCACTGTGCTCTGTTCTGCTGGCTTTCCATTCTGTAGAAGCTGCATTTTAATCAACTATAATGATAGACTTCATGATGAAGTGAAAACCTCTGACTGTTCCAATATCAAGGTCCTGGTCTTGTAAAGTACCTCAGTAACTTCTGCAAGAAGTTATGCAATCAGACATTAAATAACATGATTCTCCTGTGTACGCAAGCCTAAAGACATTTATTTTCTTAACTCAGTGTCCAAACTATTGATGTGTTGAGAGCTCCCAAAACATGATATAAGGTATTCAAATTCACCAGAAGTCACAGAAGACAACTAGAATAAAAAGTAACTTTTTAAAAAACTAGTGCAGAAACAGCGAAGTTGTTAATTTACGTGCTGAATATATTGGCTTTTTTTGGTCAGATTTTCAGTTAGAATGCTAATGCAGCATCATCTTGCAATCTCAGGAAGAAACATCCTTAGATAAAATGTAATCAAGTTAAATTAAGAACAGAAGCTGGTGTTAATAAGGATGCTCTTTTACAATTATCACTTGACTAAGATTTCGGTGTTTATTTACATAGCAGCCAGGTAACAGCTTCAAAAAGTCCCACAGTATCAGGATATGATGTAAGAACTCAGATGGAGGTATTATAGTAAGAATGTAAAAAAAAAAAAAAGTTATGTTTTTTTAAATAAGCATTGCTCTGTTTAGCAACATTTTTTTACATTCATTTCTATCTTCCATCTAAAAGATAGAGCTACCAGCAAAATACAGGTCCTATATGGTTTGTAAACAAAAGAATAGTTCTGCTTCAATAATCAACACCACTTACACAACTGCTTAACCAGCCTGCTGCTATACAATATGTGAACTCTCATGGCTCTTCAGCAAATACTTCTTCTAGCACTATAAAACTAAACATTTATTCCAAAACATATCTGGTTGAGTTTTAGTTACACTCTCTGGCTGTGAAGCATCAGGCATTGACAGAAGCAATTCTCTCAAGGTGGCACAACTTTTCTATAACTGATCCTCCACTGCAATTACTATGCTGCCACATTATGACTGTATTTCACTGACCCCAGTGGGAAGCTGGAACTCATCTAGAACTTCTACTATGTGTAAGATTGTTTCAACAATCATTAAACTCATTTTCCTTGGCAAAACTCTTAGAAACTACTCTGATGTGTTTCCATAGCCATCTGTAACAACTATGAAAAGCTTTATGCACTGCAGAGTATTTTACTTGATAGAAACACACATGACCAAATCCTAGCATGGTTAGATACTAGTACTGTATGTCAAAAATTTATTACTTCAGTAATACATTGAGGAACATGAAGATTTTGGTTACATGTTCAATATTTTTTGAGAGTCGGAGGATATTTAAAGAAACTTAAAAATTTCAATCTTACTTGTAGCATTTGGATCATGGCGAGGTTTGCAGCTTTGAGAATATCTGAGTGTATTCTCTTTAGGACTAGGTTGACAGACATTTTTGAATGGTTTACAGAATGGTTTTGTATTAGTTTGAGATAATGCAGTTGCATCTGTTTCATGAGTCCCTATTCCAGCCTGAAAACACCTGCCACTGCTGAAATCATCTGCTGAAATTACACCCATCACTTCAATTTCTTTTCCGCCAACCATCAGTGTTTGACCTTCATCAAGGCTGTCTAGCTCTTTAGCTTTATATCCAGTACCTAAAAGAACATAAAAATTAAATCATTAGGACAACACAGCAAGTACTACTTTCTTAACACCAGTACTCATCTGCAGGAAGGAAAAACTGTGAAAAAGTAACTCCTTCTGAAACATTTAATTGCAAAGCTCGAGTCCTGCTTCTAGGAATGTGAAAGACTGGAAGGTGAAGGTCTGCATTTGAGCTCCTGTGTGAACAAGTGAACCTTGTTTGGCTCTTAAAGGAACACTTGCTCTCAGGAAAGAGCTGAAGATGCCTGAACACAAACGAATGCATGTGTCTTCCTAAATAGGAAGCTTAGGGAGGACATTTATGATCTCCTTTACTCTGCACTTTTGTTTCCTGTTATTACCACTACATAGCTTGAGGCTGAAGATACTGAACACAGGTATATCCCTGTGCAGGTTCTGGTCAGAAGAGTCTAATTCCAAGACAGGATGGGCTTTAAGGGTAAATGGAAACTGAAAAGGCAAAAAGTAAAACTACAAAGCTCAACTGTTTATGCAGCTGCCAAAAATAACCTTTTCTGTAGCATACAGCAATTTACAAGAGAGCATGTCCTAAATTCTTTGCAATGCATCATTAAGGAATTAGGACATTGCAGAGGAGAACAGTAAGATGTTCTGCTGTCTCAAAAATGAGCTATAAGCTGTGCTGATTTCAGGCTCCCTTGTGCCATCCTTGATCCTGCCCTGGTAAGCCTAAGGAAAAAAAGAAAAGTTCTTCCTTTGCCTTTTTCTTCCCATTTAAAAATAATAATCCCAAGAGCTCATACACATTCACTAAAAACTTCCCAGTATTATATACAATTTTGGAGGCAAGCATCACTTCTGGACCTTTCCTTCTCACTCAGTGAGTCAAATAATTGCAGATTTTTAAGACTCACACTGTTTAAAGTGGTCAATTTATTTTCTTAGAATCAATCTGAATTGAAAGCAACTCTGAATAGGCAAGTTAGCACTAATGACATCGGTATTGTGACCTCTGACACCATCAAACATGGTAAACTTTTAAGTTTTTTTTAAGTTAAGTTTTAAGAGAAAAATCACAATGTTCATTTTTCTGTTGTGTTTGCTGCTAATTCAAGAAGACAGGACTTGAAAAAACACAAGAACAAGGGTGGTGGCTGATGCATTCCAGGCATTACTCTCTTTCACTCTGCCTTCTTCAAAAACAAGCAAGTCTGTACATATATTGCTTTGCTATAAATAAATTCAAATTAACTTCTAAGTCACAGACTGATTTGCAAATCAAAACTGCCTGGTCCTAACAAGGCTCACAATGTCATGAGATCACAATGTCATGATTGTAATAAAAGAGCAGAGAAGCCATCTCTGACCTAAAATAAATCAAATTATGCTTTGCAGAAACATTGTCCTATCCTACTCCCTTACAGAATATCTTTGGCTCCATTAGCAAAGTTAATTCTTGCTTTGCTTTCAGTAAAAAATTACTGCTTCAAGTTGATGGCAGCCTATGGTTTGCAAGTCTTATTTTTAACTCTGATATCAACCCAAACTATGTCTTACAGCAGCAGCTGCTGCTAAAACTACAAGACTAAAAATTGCTACACAGTTGACTTTGGCTGGGCTGGAAAATGTTGCTGTTTGCCTGTCTTTCCAACAAAGATAATATTTTTAGCTGTTTGACTGGCTGAAAAGTAAAGATCCAACCTCTGAGATTCCTGATTGCCCTGCTGCTGACTGGAATATCTGCAAGCAACTTACCTGTATCTTTTCCCCAAATTTTAACTCCTTCACTTCTGCATTATGTGAGCTACCAAAATCAACTACTCATCTCTCATTTAGTATTTCGGCTGAATTAGTACAGCCATTGGTTTCCAGATTCTCTCTAGCATTTGGTGTTTTTGTGAATTATGTTATTCAGCCTGCTACAGCCTCCCCCATGCATCTGCCTTACATGTAATAAATATAAAGCTGTCTTGCAGTCTTCCCCCCACCCTGAGAAAAAAGACAAACCAATAGCAAGCCTACTCCACTGTTTTTTCATCCTGTCGTCAACACCAGTATGAAGAACTAAAATATCTAAAGAGATGGGTCTCTGTTAATTCAAAGCACAGTGGTTTTTCTGCCAGGTGTTCCTTTGAGCAATTCTACAGTACCTCTGCCAATGTCTTTGCCTTCCATATCTTTCAATATTACTGACTTTCCTTTTGTAATAAGAATAGCATCGCCTTCCCACTTCTTGTGCTTTTTCTTTGACGCCTTACACCACACGACACTGAAATATTTCACAAGGCAGTCAGGTGCTTCCTGAGCTGCTTCTTCCTTTGCAGTCCCTGATGTTGGCAAATACAGTGCATCTAAAAGGGAAATAAAATAAAGAAGAATATCTCAGCTTCTCCTATTAAAGTGTACAGTCTTTTCCATTTCAAAAAAATCAAGGACAATCTATACATTTTGTCTTATATAAACAAAGTGGTATATTTCCTGTTCTTATGGTAAGTTTAGATTGAGACAGAACACCACATAAGGACTAATCCTGAAAAAAAAACTAAAAACAAAACAACATTACATTGTTTCAGAAAGTATGTACTTTCAGGGAAATCAGATTACTTGTTGCATTAGTAAGTGACCTAATTTGACATATATACAAGATGATAAGAATGGAAAAAGAATAAAAGGAAAGGCTGAAACAAAAGCAAAAGGGAAATGACCAGAGGAGCAAATGAAAACAGGGTCCTCATGAGATGGTGCTGGGCAATGTTCTGAAGGCAAGGACAGGAACACAGAACTCAGAAAAGGGAACAAAGTAATCCAGGAACCACATCTGGAGCTGAAGTCATCTGTACTAATTAGCAGAATAACCACTGTGGTGAAGATTGTGTTTTAAACTGAATACACTATAAACCATAACTGTAATAATACAAAGTATAATTTCATTTTCTTTCTTTGCACCCTTCAAAAATAACTAATTGTGCAAACCTTGAAACAGGCCATCTCTTGAGTATGCACCAACTCAAACACTGTTACTAGGCTTAGATTGATTTAGATTTGTCAGCAGTTACCCAGTTATAAGTGTCATGGATGTAAATATTAATATGCTATATTTAGGCTAATGAAGAGCGAGCACTTGATTGTAACATCAATTAAGAATAAACACATGCTTTCAAGAGTTAGCAATCTGAGACAAGTAATGGTAGAGAAGCTGCCAGCGTTACCTAAAGGAATATCTGTAGCATTCCTTTTCAGCACATGCACAGCTTCAAAAGGAGAATCAGACTAATTTTCATTAAAATACCCTTGCATGCTGGTTAAAAGCTTAAATAGGTTTGCTCCTTTGATTCCATTTGGGATTCAACACTATACAAATCTGTTAAGAAAAGCGCTTATGCCATAGACTAATGTTCCCAAAATTTGCAAGTGTGCTGGTATTTAAAGGAGAAGCAGCAAGAGGAAATTCTTGCTCACAGTAATAGTCCAACAAAGAAGCAGCTTTACCTCTTCTACATCAAGTCTACATATTCTTAAAACTTCAAAATACTCCTAAGTTACATGCCTAAAATGAGTGCAATTTTCCAGACTAATGTTTACTAAAAAGGTATTATCTAAATGAAAAATGCTGTATTTATCTAGTTGAATTTCCTTTCCAAAACACTCCAGAAGTTGTATTGTCTGTATAGAGCTCCATGCTGACGCAGTGCCTAAAGCAGACAGGATTTTCCATCTGTAGATGTTTCTTCAGTGCATTAGCCAACATCTGTAGTTTCATGCAGCAGATGTGTCCCCATCTCCAAGGAATAACAGAGCAGCCACTGAACACTGGCATTTCACAGCAGGATAAGAATATGGAACAGAGTAGCCCTTTTTGAAATGTAGTGAATTCTTTGTAGATGAATCTTGGTAAATGAACCAGACAGTAACAAAAAAAACTTTTACATGCAGCTCTGTAAAAGAGTTAAAAGGCTCTATTGGATCTTCAGTAATCACAAGTGGTAAGATTTAAAGAAGTGAAAGGGGGGAAGAGAGGAAACCTGTACCTTCCAAAAGATTAATTTTGTTCTATATTGAGCTTCTAATTGTAAATTGATTCAGCAGAAAAATACAAGATGGTTTTGTTTTTGTTATTCAAACTGATTCTCTTAGTTCAATCAACAACTACTTTCCTTATATTAAGATTTTAAACTATTACTACAAGAACTGGAGATTTCACTTCAGAATTTTCTTCTTTTTTCTTGAAGGATGGTCATCCATGAACAAATGACCACCTCTTTGTCTCCTTCATTGACCCCCCACATGAGTTTGGTGACCCCTGAGATCTGTGTTATGGTCATTGCTCTTTTACTCAGGGCATCCTGGATGGTATTATCTGAATCAAGAGTAGCTTAACTTTCAAGTCAATAACAAGTGTTCAAAATTTTCTTATCCCTGCTTCATTTAAAATAATTGGAAAACCAATAATTTAGAAACAAAGCTGGAAATTGATAGACTTTTTTTATAGTAACTTTTGCTGAAAAAGCTTTCCAAAGCAACCTGTCCCCAGTAAGAAGCAACCCGGGCACCAATATTCCATGCAATACTATCATGTTCCTATGGGGAAAATGAAAAATTATAGCCTCTGCAATGTTCAGATTTCTTCCCTAAATTTGTCTTCTGAATTACCATAACTTCTGTTTACAGAAATATGCAATAACAATTTGTTTCTATGATTTATGTTTCATAAATTATCTTCCTTTTACCAATAACTACTGTGTATTTTCAGATAAAAGTGTAAGGTGGGGTTTTTTTAAATTAAACATTTTTATGTAAAAACAATTACATCCTCTCAAAATTATCTTTCACATCATTTCCTTGCACAGAAAACCTAAACCTGTTCACCAACAATGCTGATTAGGTACTTGCATTCAACCTTCTTTTTATCTTATCAGTTTTGTTTGCATTCAGCTTTACACCTATTTAACTTTAAAGATTATTCCAGTGCAATAGCAGAATATTCTAATTCAGTGTCAAGAGCTTTTCAGGAATTGAAATTAGAATGGTATATTATACACAGGAACTAAGTTCAGTGTTTGACATAGGGGTACAGTGAGCAGTGGATTCAACAGAAAAACCCCTTGCTGCTCAGAGACCACAGACAGTATCTGAATTAGAGCTGGATTTGCTGAGACCCTGGAAGACAAACTGCAATTGTACCTTCTGGGCTCTGCTGTTAATCAGTTTGGAGTAAAAATAATAAGTAACAGCAACCATGCATACCCTGTGGTATGAGAAACATCAGGAAATCATGCCCACTCATTTCTTTCCCAAGCAGCCAAAACCCAGCCTGGCAGTGAGGTTTGCTTAATCATGAAGAAACAGTAGCAAGAGGCAGGGCTCTCCTCCCAAAGATGGGCTTGGGAACTTTAAAGACGCGGCTAACAAGGCTTTGAAAAGCTTCCACAAATAAAGCTTTCTCTCTGTGGTTGAGAAAACAAGGGCTTAAGTTTCAAGATATAAACCCACAGCCTCGGTGATATGAGGAAAAGTTTCAGCGGCCTCAGGAAGGTGATGATTTACAGAAATCGGGACTGGATCCAGGAGAGGGGATGGGAGCATTCCAATGGCAAACCAGTTTAACCAGTTTCTGATGAGCAAGATTTCGAGAAAATGCATTGATTAAGTGCGTTCGGTTACTCCCAATGCAGCAAGAAAGCAGCTGCATTATGAAAGACTACCCAAGGTAACTCCAGCGTTCATTTTCAGGACACTGTGGGCTGCCGTGAGGAGTGAGGGGCATACTCCAGTGAGCCAGGCACTGGCACCTTGGCCTGGGTGTGGTTTAATGGATGGCTTAACCCAATCCAACTGCAGGCTGCTGCCAAAGCCCATGAGCTCACCTTTCCTTCCCTCTCCAGCTCTGCTTCTCATCCACCAGCTGCAGGAAAGCCAGCTCAATGAATCCCATCACCAACTACAGCCAATATAGGGAAGGGGCATGTGCAGGTTGGACCAAGGAGACTGGGAGGCTGCCCATCTTTTTGTAGCAGCTACTGTTAGGTTGGGGTGATTTTTAAACCATGGGTCCTATGATACAAATCACCTTCACGCCTGAACTTCCACAGCGTAAGCATGTATGAAACAACAGGCGAGTTTTTGCTCAACTGCTCTGAATCTTCTCAATAAAAAGTATTGTCATAATGCAAAAATTGCAGCTTAGAGAGGACAACTTTGATTAAAGTTGCACTCTATAGCACTAAGGAATTAAGAAATAGAGGGAGGCAAATCAAAAAATCTGAACTGCAGTAAAAGGAGACTGGGGCTTTGAATGAATCACAGCCTAACTCAATGCCAGTGCTCTGCTGTAGCCTCTCCAGTGACTCTGCTCAGGTGCCATCAGTATGCTCCATGGAGCCTGCGCCATCTCTTTCTTCTGAGCAGAGGAACTAACCAAAAAGTTCCTTAATTAATCTGTAACATTTTGAGAACAGATGTTTACATAGCAGTTAAATGTCTAGTTGCCTATGGAAGATCTATATGTCACACACTTCTAAGATATCCCAGGAATATTTAAAGAAATATGAGTCAGATAGCATTATCTTTCACTTGCAAAGCTATTTCAGTCTAATAATAAACTTAATACTATGCGAACATGTAAATATATATCAGGGCACCTCCAAGATGGAAAAAACATGCAGTAACTCTTCCCATGGCACTTCTGTGAGACCTCAGGAGGAGTGCAAACAGCAAGAGTCAAGCTGGCTTGCCCTAAACCTACAGGAATCAATGACAGTTGGGAGTACATTTCAGAGTAATTTGATTACAACCCAGTGCTTTGTTCCTCTCTTTCCAAGACAAAATGTATTTGTAATTCATTTTGCATGTATGAGCATAGATAACAAACTCAGCTAAAGACTGATATTTCAAGCAGGAATATTTTCTTTGGAGAACACATCATTGTTCTAAATGCAAAATGATTTTTAAAGAAAAATGCAAATGATAAAATTTTTAAAATATTTTTAAACTTCTGTTTCAAAGTCTCTTAATAATCTGAAATGCCAATCAAACTAGGCTCTAGATTCCTGACCATGCAATACTATGAGGATTTCCTTCAGTAGATATTACTTTACAAAGCTAATAACTTTGACAGGCCTTCATGAGTTCATAGTACATCTTCTATGCTAGCTGCCTCAGTTTAAGCACATCTATTCACACATTTGCACAATGTTCATAAAAACTGGCAGTGAAAGAAAAATTACTGTTTATAAAAAAAAATCACAGATTAATCCAGTCTTAGCCATAATGAACTCTTAGTTCTTGTAGAAGCTCTACTAACTCAATACTCTGGCAAAGACACGGACCAGCTACAAGGAAAAGCAATTTCGGAGATGAAGCCTGACAAGAAAGGCTATTGCTGGAAAGGAAGGCTGATGTTGAACCAGTTAAAAACTGGCAACTGGGTAAAAGACTCAAAGTCTGAGCTGGAAGCAGAGCATGCAGGCTAGAAACCAGACATGGAGTAAAAGAGTAAGAACAACAGGATATGTTAGGAGGATGGCTGGGGAGAACGACTCAGGCAGAATGGGTTTGGGGTCCAGTATAAGAGCCAAGGACCAGGCAGAGAGTCGGACTTTTCTGAGTAGGAGGTGGTGCAAAAAAAAAAAAAAAAAAAACAAACTTACTGCCTCTCACCTCTGACCCTCAAAATGCAAGATTCACTAGGAAAATGTACAGCTGGAAAACACTGAGGGAAATCACAGGACAATTTCAGAGGAAAAACTGAGAACAGGAACTATTAGGCAATAACAGGGAAAATAGAAGTGGAAAATGACAACAGAAGAAACCAACTAAAGACAACGTGGTATTGCCACATAAAAAATGGCAAGCAGTTGAGCACAGAAGGGCACTGACTGCACAAAGACATGAAGGGCACTCACATAAACACAGCATCCTGGTAAACAGGGCAGACTCAGGTTTGGTAGCTGCTCTACAGGTGAATAGGGCTGCAATGGAAGGTTTAGGTGCAACGTAAGAGATGGAAGAAATTAAGCTCCTGAACTGGATCCATTTCACAGATCATTCCCTGCAAGACAAACTCACATCAATTCTGAGTTTAGGACCAGCAGAAGACTCAGAATCAGACAAATATCATCTAGTGGACAAGTCCACATAGACAAAGCAGGAGCTAGAGCTTGAATCATCATATCACTTTCCCTAAAGTCCTCTCCGTGCCTTCTGCTCTTCAACATGAAAAATTTTTGGTCTTTCAATTTCTTTGCTGTCATCAAACTTGGGCAAAACTCACTGGGCAAACCACTGCATGCCTCGATATTAATACTGTACACTGAATTCAGTGACATCTTAATGCAGTAATTTGATTTATTACTTTAAAGGGGAAAGGTAAGGTTTTCAACCCTGTCTTACATAGATGAAAATATCAAATTATATGGAATAATCTGTTTAGAAATGTTAATTTGCTCCAAAACCCAGAAGATTAACAACCTTGTGGTAAAAAACTATGCTACCCACTTGCCCAACAGCCCTATGACCCATCTTCATCAAGTGAATAGTTCTAAGGTCAATCAAAGTTTGAAGATGTCAAAAATAAGGTGTTCCAGTGACCTGATTAGCCCCACTGTGATCCATGATAAAGTCCTTAGAGAAAGCATGCTGCACTTCACTGCTGTGGGACCTCTTGTTCATTCAGTGCAGAGAACTGAACTGCTGGAAAGCCAGGAAAAGTTGTGGGGAAAAAAGGCTGCCATTGCCTCTGCCATCCCTCCACTGTTTTATTGTAAATTGCAAAAGGTGTGCGATGGACAAGGCTGCAAGGACAGATAGCCCAATCTCATGGTTAGATAAGCTGAATAATGCCTAAAGAACTGGACTTTACTTGCATGTCTTCTGGAGTTTCTCTGTGATGTAAAGAAAGTCATTTAACCTCAACTTTCAGCAATAAACATTTGTCTGAGCGCCTGACTTGTGATTCAGTCTCATTTATATTAATAGTGAACACTCATGGGTGTAACTGGAAGTGGTGCTTGGGAAAGATTAACTGTGCAGTATCCTAAAGCACTGAGACAATGCAGTCCTCCATGATTCAGTCTGCACCATCCATAAAAGTAGGGCCTTTTGGTGCTATTCTCTGCCTCAACTCGCACTTTATCTTCTAGAAAGTGGAGGTTACACCAACTTTTTGTCTCACAAGGATGTTGTGAAACATAATTACATCTCATAGGCACCCAGATACTATCACAATGAGCACCAGAGGAAAAAAAATTAGCTAATTAATTCAAAATAGTTTGAAAAACATGCTGAGAACAAGGTGTAGCTCTATAACTGAACAAAGCAAAGAAAATACTGAATAGTGACTCACTGAGTTGACACAGTCCATTCTGTGAACTGGCAAGGAAGCCTACAGAAATACAATCCTTAATCATGTACCTAATGATGATACCCAAGAGAATGTGGAAACTGGGTTCAGGTTGTGTTATTTGCAATTTTTTGAACACTTGAGTAGTAACCTTTATTTTCAAATAGAAGCCTTCTATATACAGTGACAGAGCTGGTGGATGTACTTAATTCAAACATGTAGGAACAATCCTCTCATCGCCATTTAATAAAACATTTACCTCTTAAGGGTATCAGCTGTAGAGGAGGGAGGATGGAGAGCACAAACTTTCAAAATTACAGCTCCATGGCAGAAAACTATTCTTCCTAAACCTCTCAGCTGTCTAAAAATCCAACCGACTCCAGCTTTCACTGTAAAAATTTAATGAACTAAGCTGAAAGCTTCTGTCAGGTCTACAGAAATAGATGTGCAAGTCCTATTATCAAAGGAAAAAGCAGCATCATTGAGAATTCTGAAAGGCTGCAGGCATCATTTGGTGCAGTGAGCCAGATCAGCTCAGTAAAACATTGGAACCAGTCAAATGCCATCCAAATCGACTGTTTACTATACTTCTTAATGTTGTCATCCACACCGAAAGTTGTTTTGATTAATTTGTCAAGTAAAGGGGTTTTTACTTAAAAAAAAAAAATGCAGAAGTGAGACCCCAAAGCAAAATTTATTCTTGGATTCTGTAAATATTGAATGTTATTGAAATAAATTATAGTTTAAATGTGGTATGAAAATATTCCAAATATTTAAATTACAAAAAAATCCACATTTATATTAAAAAGTAGTTAATAGACTATTACACAATCACAGGCTAATTGTAGCCTTCTCAAAAAGCAGTCATTTTTGGAAGCAGTTTGCAGATATAAAAGTGTTCTTCCTTTTGTGCTTTGTGTTTAAATGTAAATGGTAGGTACTCAGCTAAACCCACATGTGATACTTTGAAAATATGTGGTTTGGCATTCTCTTAAGCATTTCTTATTACTTCTGTCATTTTCTTTTTTAGAAAACTATTAAAGAACTGTTTCCGTACTGTACGAAATCTGTTTCTAAAATGCAAAGACTTAGATCTGTAACAAAAAGCAAGCAGGCAGAAAGGGATTTATTAAGATTACATATCCTTCATATTAACATCTGTTTTAGCGTATACTGGCAGTAAAATCACTTTTAATGTTCTGTTTGTTAATGGCCATCTTTGATTTTCCTGGATTGTAGTAAAGAGTCCTTAAAATACGAGTAATCAATAAAACTTATGCCCACTGTCACAAGCATGAAACACAACATATTCCTGTCCTAAATTATTTAAACAGGACTGTTTAAAATTTATGACATTATCCTGGGAAGAGGCACACAAAGGATGAGTCATATTTTTTAGAATTTTCATGTGTTATGCAGCAATGATTACTTGCAGAGTGGCTGATGAAATATTTGGAAAGGGGAAAAGTAATCTTTCCAAATCAAGTTACATAACTTTGATTTACATAAATGTAATCCATTCAGTAGTCCAAGAAGAAAAGTAATATTTATGTTCCAAACACAGAAACATAGAGCTTTAGTTGTAATTCTTACTAGGAAAGCAAAATAGAGCTGGGAAAATGAAGGAGGGAACAAAAGAAATTCATCATTGTAGAGATACGAGGTGTTTACTTTGTTGACTCTGGATGTAAGAAAACTGAATAAACTTAAATTGCATAGAAATTCCAATGCAAATTAATAAGATTATTCCATGCAGGAAGCCTTAAATTCATGATGCCTTTAGCAGACCCTAGTTTATGTCAACCCTGCCTATTTTTGGTCCTGAGCTGACCACTTATATAAGGAAACGCTAGAAGACATGGAGATGTGGCAGCTTTCCATCAGCAGCCCAGCTCTACTTGCTATTCCCAAAGGACTGCTTTGACCCTTGGTGCCATTGGAAAGCCTCTGCAGCACGTGCAGCTCTTCTTACCAACTGCTCCTGTGTGTATCTCGTTGGGTATATGTATGCCTACAAATGTAAGTGCATGGGCAAACTCATGAGAGAAGGATGAGATTTAGAAAAAGATCAAATTTATCTCTATTTCCTTTGAAAACAAGCTTTAGAGATGCCCACTAGATCTTCAGAGCTAAAGTATCTGAAACTCTCCAAGTAGACTTAAGTTCTGCACTGCTGAAAAACATCTTTAGTGCCATCTCAGATGTTCATTTAGGCATTGTGTATTATCAAAACTCAAGTACAGCAAATTAGCACATACAGTTACATAACAAAAACTATTCCGAAATGAACAGATTTTATCTAGCAGAAATATTATAACAAACAGCAAAGACGAAATTCCCTAAACGAACTTAGCCCAGTCTTTTTCTGCACACACACTGCAGCACTCTGAATCGCAGGGTTACAACCCATATTTTCCAGGCTATTGCTGGTCTTTTTGGAAAAGAGCTGGGCCATTACCCATCCACCTGGACAGTCCAACAGCTCTGAAATCCTTATTGCCCCAAAAGAAGGGCACGTGTGCTTGAGATCCTTGTTGTCACCTGTAACCTTCTGGAACTAAACAAAGTGGCTTCCTCACTGAGGTGTCTGTCCCATTATTGGCAAAACTACAGACACATTTTCTTGCTTTTATTCAATGTGTTCACAGCTGAGAACTCCCTGATCCACCCTCAGGAGCACAATGTGCTCAGACTGGACAGGCTTTCCTAAGACACAGTTATTATGGACAACATCCAAAGTGTAACAAACTTGTTCTGAAAACTACCGCCTTCTGCGTTTGTTAATGACTTACAAATTAAGACAAACTTTAGTGAGGTTTTACAGTAATGGCCAAAGACCAGCTTGATGCCAAGCTTCAAGTACTTTTTCAAAAGCACAGGGAAACTGGAACACTACAAAGGAAATACGATAAAAATCCAATATATGCTAAACAGAGTATTCTCCCTGCAATTTGTTTCACCGGAAAAAGATGAGTCATCAACAAACACATATATAGAATACACACTCTAGCCTGAAAGGAGGTAACAGCATAAAGTAGCTTGGCCAAATTGACAGTTAACTACTAAGGTCATTTTGTCAAGTACAACCTACTGCCAAAGCCTCCTCACAGTGCAAAGCAATGCAAACTTCACTTGGGTGACACCTGCAGAGCTTACAAGTCAATTTTGTTTGGGGTGGCTTACAGCACAGCCTGAAACAAATGCCATATTACAATGGAGACCATGGCAATGGCACTATAACATACTGCTTTTAATCCTGTATCTCTATTACATACCACACATAAAAGCTTTCACTTTACATAATGGTATTCTTAATAGTATCAACAAGTAGCCTATGTAAAATTTATCTGCAAACTGCTGCTGAGCTATGATAAATTACTTCTTTCACATGACATATTCAGTGATTAATAACAAATACAACACGACACTACTGCAAGTTTTTATCTGATGCAATGCAGGATAAACAATATTGTAGCAACTAACCACAGGCAGTCCAACATCCCTTCTCCCTATCCCCAAACTAGATAAACACTTTGTCTAACTGCTTCTGTTAAGTGAAAGCTAAAAAAGATTTTAAAATCATTTATAAGCTGGTTTACTTATTTCAAGCATGTAGAAAGTTCCAAACTTTGAAAATGCATTTATTTTGAGAAATTATTAGTAATATAGACAAGGCTCTTACAACAACATACAAAGCAAGCATATGTCGACACACAGACTACTGTAAACAAAATGACAGCCCTAACCAAACTGGGCCCAGAAGTCAACCAAATCTGGTGGGGCAATGTAAGCCAGTGGAATTGTTTTTTCATTATATTTATGTCAAATTATGCTAATTATTGTGCCTAACTATAAATGAAAATCAAGAGCCAAAAGGGAATCACCAGGAAACAATGACTTCTTTAAAAAAAAAAATTTCACGCGTAAAATAAAAAAAAAAAAAAATCAGTAGCATTTTCCAAATCTGCTGTTTAAAGAGCAAATAGAAATCATAAATTATGTGGAGTAACTGCTGATTAAGTATTCAATTAAAATTATATTATATTCTTCTTGTGTGATTAATACAGAGTCAAACAAGGTGTTATACTGAAGAGATATTTGGATGCATCAACAAATCATTCTGTGTAGTCACTAGGATAAAACAGTGTGAAAATCCCATAGCATGGAAGAAAGGCAGGGACAGTGGGGAATGCCAGTGCCTACAGATGGCTGAGCTTTCCTTGGGTTCTCTGACCCTCATCCACTTCCCCACATACACAAATCAAATGCAAGGTTTTCAACTATGTTACCACTGGACAACTGTCAGTTTTACAAGAAAGAATCCATATTTTGTTAGTTAGCATTCAATGAACTTTAGGAAACTCTATATTTAGTATGGAGAAAAACTTCACCCAGACAAACTGGATGCCATTTAAGAGCAAGCATCACTACACACAGGTTGACACCAAAGTGAATACTTTTAGTTTTTGCAGAGATAAAAAACAGAAACAGAGGTCTGAATGACTGAAACTTAGTCTGGTATTATACAGACAGCTAACAGACATTACTTTAACTACTGTAAACAGCACTTCTTTTTTTTTACTCTAAGACACAGGCAGTAAGATTTCTCACATTATTAAAGACCTGGATATTGAAAACAGACTAATTACCTTACTTGTTAGGAATACACACTGAGAAGCTATATTTAATGCATTTTAATGCTAAAAGTGTTCTTTTTAGAGGTCTCTTTTTACTTTCATAAGCAAACTGGAAAAGTTATCAACATCTTAGGAAAACAACATTTTATCATCTTCTTGAGAAACCATTTTATTATTTTACTGAAGTTAAAATTGACATGGAAGCATCCTAAAGCACTTTAAAAAAAGACATAGGAAATTTTAAAAGACAGCTTAGCCAGGCAGCTTGGGTAGCACAATCTTGTTTCTTCCTCCCACTCAGAAACAACTATCATTTAATTATAAGGAACTTAATGGCTTTGACTACTGGAAATCCAGTGAGCAAAGGTTTGCTGAAAGATGACTGTATTGCAAGTATTTTCAATGTAAAGGGGGAAAAAAATCCCAAGTCAGAAACTGTGTAGAAGTATAAATGAAAGAAACAAATTTAAGCTAGTTAAGTGGAAAATATTAGAAAACAGGAGTATGACAAGTACAATTAGCTACAAGCAATCTCTCCTAGTCTTGGAGTGTTCTCTCCTACCATTTTTACCTGTTAAGAATTCTCATCTAAGGCAAGCAATCCACAGAAATCAAAGGCTTACAGGGGGAAGCAGGAACAAAAAAACCCAAAATAATTAGGTAGCAGTGATGACATTATAGACTGATTGCTAGCCAGTGACTTGGATAGATGACATTACACAAGATGCTATCATAATTAACACAAAGTTATCATAGGTACAATATTTTATTCTAATCCTAAACATAAATTCATTAGATGGTTAGCATTAAGTTACTCCTTCAGCCTGTTTATTGCAGTTATCTTAGTAGAAGGACATGAACATATGGTAGAAATTCATCCTTGCCTAAAACTACTCTACTTGTACTCTGTACATTATAAACATGCAGAGAGGGAATGGCACTGCCAGATGTAGCAAAAGGAGTAAGAGGATAAGAATGAGGGTGAAGGAGGGAAGGGCTTCCTACCATCCCTTTCACATATGCTAGCACAGTATCATTTGCTGGAACAGTTAAAATTCATAGCACTTCATGGTCCAGAATGACCAGCAACAGCTGTGGTGCATGTACCCAACATTAGGAATACATGGAAAAAAATCAGGAACAGGCACAGAGAAGTGAGAAGTCTGACTCAGAAAGATAACCTGATACAGCAAAGCAGATGTGGAGTGAGAAAGAAATGCAAATCCATCAACATAGAGAGGTCAGCACCACACTGAACTGAGAGAGCAATATAATGGCACTGAAGGAGGAAACACTTCTTTAGTGAAAGGAAATAATCATCTTACCAGTAAAGAAAGGAGCGAGCTCCATGGGCACTCAAGAGATACCTCTCCCTTTCCCAAGCTCCCCAAAAGTCAAAAGAAACAAAACTGAGAACACAGCAAATGAGAAGCATGAGATCTCTAACTAGAGGTGCTGCTTGCAGATAAGAACAAAAGTCTTCCACCAACAAATGACACAAAGTCAGAACAATGAAACATGGAAGAAGACCCGCTATAAGGGGACAGGGCATTTTATTTCTTGACTCATTTGCATCCTTCCCCTTCCAACATCAAGAATACGAGGGAGAATTTGCTCTAAGCAGAGTCCTATTTTAGCAACTACTTTGCCTGCCAGTTGAGAAAAGACTATAAGCTTTCCCAGACTGAAAACTCCTCTAGTTCTAGTCTTCGAAATAAAAATACCATGCTAGCAGAAACCCTGGAAGTCATATAGCATCAAAAGAAAACATCCTAAAGTCTCCAGAGCATTTTGGTGGCCAGTGTTAACAGTACCTATAATTCAAAACCACTCCAAGACTATGAGCCGTATGGGAATTATTTTATGAACTGTTAAAAACTTGTTCGTTTGCATAATACATAAGAACAGAAACTAGAAATTAATTCCTTACCACTAGAAACCAGAATTCTGATCTTCAACTGAAAGGATAAGATCATACATTTTCAAATTACGATACAAGGGCAGATAATTTAGTGCTGTTTCCCATTTCTGAGAAGCAGAACAAATAAAATCTGTATTTATTTATTAAAGCCATAATTTTGATTCTTGTAAACTCAAAGAAGTGAGTACCTCCTTGAAGCATTTCCAGCTACACAAAAACAGATCATTGTCCTTGAACTAAGAAACACAGCAGAAAGCCAAGGACTGTACTGGAACAAAGGCCACTTATCCAGGCACCATCATTTTCAGTACACACAAAAATTCCCAGAACACTTACAGTACTCTCTTCTCAAGAAAACAAAGTATTGAGGAACTCCAGATTGTCAACACCTGTTTTCACTGTTCTATAGTTTTCCTCAGTTTGCAAATAAAATAATTGCTTCCCTTTACTCTTCCTACCTGAAACTTGTTAAAGTTATCCTGGGCAGTAACAGTCAAGATTATTATACCACAAAATTTAACGACAATTCTTTAAGCTCCATTAGCTTCTCAACTACACTTACATGCTTCCAGTCTTCAGCTTTCAGTAAGTACCGACTCCTGTGGTACCTGATTTACTCAGAAGACCAACAAATAGGTGTGAGGCTTACCTCATTGAGAGTCTGCTGATGCAGACCAGTGCCCCATGCTTGCATGCAGAGGTTTGTGGGAGTGGAGAAAGAAGCAAATTAGGGAAAACAGTGATGATAGGAGTGAGGAAAAAATAATCTCCTTCCAATTGCTTTTGTTCGTTCTGTTGTTGAGGTCCTCTGAGATGGGAGGCACCAGAGGAATTACATTTCCTTTGTTCTTTTTCCTTGATGCTGTCCTTCATTTCCTTTTCTTGATGTAAAGGTTAAAGGAAGGGGAAAGCATTGTTACAGGGAATAAGGAGTCAGAGGTCTAAGGCAGTTGTGGATCCATTCACAACAGGCAGAAGACTATGAATTATGAAGAAATTAATCATCTGGGACTGATATTTTCAATGTATTTTTCTTCCAGTTATGAACATTGATCATAACTACAGAGGAAAGAAAGAGCTCCTACCAGGACAGACAAGAGAATCAATTTTCTTTTCATCTGGGGCTTTTTATTTGAAACTAATTGAAAGATTGGAGCAACAGGATCTATAAAATGGACCCAGAATAACACAATCTTGTGTTGATTTCAAGTCACATGTTACTTACATACATAAACTATTATATTTCAGTAGCTTATAGTCATAGTGATATTGATCAAAGGCACCTGCAACTGTCTTGGTTGCACATGCACTGCAGTAATTATGCATGCAAATGAGCAAAGTAGATATTTAGGTGGTTGATCACCAGTATAATTACTATAACTGAATACACAATCATGGTAACTGTACACACAAATTACACATGCATGCAGTTTTAAAAACCAAGTGTTGCATTCATTGTCTCTATTTTAATAACATCCTGTGGAAATACGTCTCCATTGGAAACAATTAAAAAGTATTAACTTTTAAAAAGATGTACATTTATTCAACTGTCTACTGAACATTAAAAAAATATAACAATCCAGTAATTCTGTTTTCCAAGCTGATATATCAGCAAAATGTCACTACTGTCATAAAATTTACCAACTTGAAAAGAATAAAACATTTAAACATGGCCTCTTACTTCTCCTTCTTATATGCATTTATTTACCTGCAACTTCATTAAGATATTAAAGGTGATTATTTGAAAAAATAACGCCTATGACCAAAATTTTTAACAAGAACTGAATTAAATTTCCATTAGCTCATCACAATTTTAAAGTTAGAAGAGTTGGTGCATTCAAACCCATACAAGGTATTTTTCTAAAGTACTTAAACAACATATGCTGTCATGTCTCAAGCCCAGATTTTGATCCATCCATATTAACATAAAAAACAATTTTGCATTTATTATTATTTCAAAGAATATGACAGAAGTAATAAAATATTTAGATTTAGCAATATTTAGATATTGCTGAATTCTGGCAGATCACGGCGTAGTCGTATTGCCTTCAGCTTCTCTACTTTGATTTTTGTTCGCAACAGTTCCTCTTCCAGTTGCTGCTTTCTTTTCAAACCATCCCTTTTTTCTTGGACATAAAGACCAATTTTTCTTTGGTTTTCTAATATTATTTGATGCTCCTCTTTCAGCATTTGTAACATCTGGGGGTCATAACCACACACTGGTCTAAAGCGTTCTCCAACCTCAAGCCTAAAAAACTCATCTCTTCTTGGTACAGGGGAAGGAGACATCATCACTCTCATATCAACTGAAGACACTGATGTTGAAGGAGACCTTTCCATAATATGCACCAGCTGGTGTTCTTCCTCTTGTTCTAAGTTCTCATTCTGCTGTGAGTCTATAATCAGAGAAGGAGGAGGTTTGACATCCTCTTCCGACTGCAAGTCCATCATGACTGTCGCAGGATGGTGATCCAACATTGCCTGTGGTGAACTGGTGCCAGCAATTGTTTCTTTATCGATACTAGCACTAGAACACACAAAATCATATTTAAACAATCCATTAAAAACTATTTCAAAAGGCACAGCTGTAAGTAACCAAAGCTTCATTCGACTACTGCCATCTATGCCCGGGATTCTATTTCATTACCTGAACACCACTTGTGTCCCTCTTTCTTACCACACAAAGCCCTGTCTTACTCAGATTTTATGGTTCTAAAGGCAGTACAGAAAATAGAGAACTTGTCTGGTAGGCCCCTCTGACACTGAAGAAGGAAGAAGGGCTATTAATATCAAATGAAAACAAAAATAAAAAGGCAGCACCAAGTCATGCAAGTAATAGAAGAAAACATTTGTATAATCTAAAAGGTGATTTTAAAAGGACATTAATTCAGATGGAGTGGACCATGGCACAAACATTTCCATCTCCCAAACTTATTTGTCTCCCCCGTTTTAATGTGCTCCCTGTTTCCGATGCATGCACCCAAGTATTTGGGGTTTTTTCCCAACATAAAATAATCACTAAATAAAATTATACAAAATGCCTTGAGAAAAGAAACCAGAGCCTAAAAGACAACCCTTGCCAGCAGATTTGGGAACCAAGCTAATCCTGGCTCCTTCTTTTTGAATCATCCATCTTAGTATTTCTTCTGAAGCTTCAAGACACAGAAATGTTTCCATTAAGAACAGCCTATAGCTCTGTGCATTTCTTTTTTAAAGAACAACACCCACTTGACTCATCTGTCTTTGTGTAAATCCCTGAGTCAGCAGCATCTCAAATCATGATTTGGCATTGCACTGGCTTTGATGATGATAATGGCTCAAGCTGTTCCTGACACTTGTCTACCATCAGTTGTGTTTGAAACCCTACACTTCTGCACATCACTCCTTTATTCAGGTAATGTTTTTTTAAGCCAGACCAGCTTCTTGATCTATTACTGTACAGATCTACAAAGAATGCTTGCAGCATGACTGGGATGGCAGTATAGAGTTACATGGGAACACAAATATATTAACTTGGGATTGACAGCCAAGTCAGTGCACTCTCTCATGGCCAGGACTGTCTAAAACAGAGGCCATAACTGGTGGTTGCAGACTCAAGACATTTCTGAACCCCTCAAAAACTGCTGCTAGCAGTTAAAGGCAGCAAGTGGATCCATGATTAACATAATGTTCACTTTCCAATCCTGGAGGATCTGAGTCACTGTCTTAAATCTGAGGGTGAGCAGTAGAGTTTTTCTACACCTTAAAATGTCTTCAGAGCCCTACAAGTCACACACTGAGAAACTATCTGATTATTAAAACACCATCCTGATTCAAAAGAGATGTAGGTTCAAATTCCCAGAAGCAAAGAAGAAATGTAATTTATACATCCTGTTCTCACATAAATCCACTACCTCCTTAATGAAAAGGTAGCATGATCATAACTTCTGTTTCTCCCATGGTCTTCAAAACTCTGTGCTTAAAAGAAACAAACAATCATAGTTGCAATTTCTGAAAGACCCTGACCTAGCTTGCCATCCATTAACATGAAAATGCATTTTCTATAATAAAAGCATGAAAGCTTCTCAATACTCAGTTACAAAAAGGCCCATGAGGGTCAGAGCAATGTATTTTCCAAAAATAAAGCCTGTCAACCACACAAACTATTTAAACTTAAGATTCTTTAAAAACCACTGTCCATCTGAAGCAGGAATTGAAAACTGACCTTTCATTAATCCCCTGAAGAAAAAAAAACAAGATAATCTTAATTTTATTGACTGTTACCTGAGCTGACTACAGAGTATCAATTATATCACCTTACTCCCTTCTACCTCATGCCACAAAGCTTCACTTTTTCCTACATGCTTCTTCCTCACATTGTTTTAGTCCTCTCATCATCGGAAGCATTATCCTGCACACAAATTTTCGCTTGTTTTCCCCTGTGCTGAGTGTAATTCTGGGTTTTCCCCCTCTTCACAACCATAGCTTCTAATAAAGCTTCTCCCCTTCTTATTTGCTGGCTCCTGGCCAGCTTCTAGCCTGAGAAAAGTGGAAACAACCAGCAGGAGAAGCAGGTCATTCTGACAAAAGGAAATTGACAGAGAGCAGAAAGAGAAAGTAAGAGAGGGTAAATAGAAGGAAAAAAAGGTGAGATTTTGTGTAGCGTGGACTAAAGCCTCTAAACAGTGAAAAACAAATCCAGCTCTTAATAGTGTAATCCACACAGAACTAGAAAAATTACCAAATCTTCAGATAACTCTGATGAGGCTTTTTTTTTTCCCTTAGTCAGCCTCTTAAGTGGAAAACAATTAGACAGCAAAGAGAGAAAGAAGGAATTGAGAAACAAAAGAGCTGCCTGTATGGTGGTTACTAATGTTGTTTCTGACAACTTGACTGAAAGAAAGACAAACAACAGTTACCACAATTGGGGCATGGTGTTTATAACCCTGCAGGCACCCATGATTCACCAGGTTTCATTTAATCACAGCGAGGTAGAAATTCCTTAAAGGTGCGATTAAGAATTTGGGCTCGTTATAAGTCATATTTCCCTCCTCCAAAACCTAAGTCATATCCTGGTGAGTTAAAACCCAACACCAGGTTTATAAAATTAAGAATAAAATGCAACTTAGAAAACTATCAAATAATTATGTATTTGGGCAAGCAAAAAAATAATCTTGTAAATTATGTTCTTTTCCTTCAGCCCACAGTGTAGTGGCTGTTCCTAGGAACAACCATTTTGGGTAAGCAGTAATCAAGTCAGTGTTCCCAGACCCATAAAAAACTGCAAAAATTGTCTAAATTACAGGAGACAAACTATGGAGATCATTAGCTCTTAATCATTCACTAAAAGCGTCAGTGCTTTTTATAAACCGATCTACAAACTAAAGTTCTCACACTATGGTTTTTTCCCCCTCCTTACAAAAGTTGGTAGTCAAGACACTGCAACCTTTATTAGCACAATTAAAAGCCTCATTTTGTTCCAGAGAATTCTTTGGAATGGTTCCTCCAGGGGCATTCATGAGGAGCAGCAGCACAGTCCAGTTGCTTTAGACTTCTTTACGCAAAGGACCCACAACAGAATATTTTTAGAGCATCTGTCATGTTGGGATTTAGACAATTGTTACTATTCAGTTCAACCAGTGGCACCATGAATCCAATACAGCGAGTGTGCGCATGCCAGCTTTTCTTAGAGTGTTACGCTGCTGCACTCACTATCAGCATATCTGATTAAAATACGGAAAGTTTGTTTCCCATTAATCTGCTTGGGAAAATAAGAAAAATCAGAGCTTTCTCAAGGTTGCTGGGGAGTTATTTGACTTCCATCCCCCACTCCCTAGCTTAGTTTTTGTATCTGGAGGAACCAAAATCCGACCCAGGCATTTTTTGATCCCTCAAGGACCAATACAGAACCAGCAGAGTGTTGCAAGTCAGATATGAGGGGCATTAGCCAGCTGTGGGAGAAAGCCTGCACAGTGCCTGCCTGTATTATGTCTGGCTCAAATCTAGACAGTGTGTCTCACTTTACTGAGCAGTAAAAAAAAGAAACCTTGCAAAAAAAAAACCCCCAAAAAAAAAAAAACTTCTAGTGCTGTACCTCTCAGTTTCTCCCTGTATTTAAACTACCTCACATACGACACAGAACTGCCTGGAGTTTAGACTGCAATTAGCTTTGCTCCAGCTTCAGGGAACCATCATCAGTACAAGAAAAGTATCATTTAAAAAAACATTTGCACTCACAAAGGCATTGCAGTATGGAGAATCAATTTTTTTTTCTTTAAAGGGTTGGAATTAGCTAAAACATAACATGCAAACACCAAAGTAAATGAGAGAAAAAAATGTGAAAAATGTTTTTCAGCTCTGTGAACTAACTTTATTTAAAATCTTATATAAATTGGTAATAGTTCCATATGTTGCAAAATGACTGCAGTATTACCTTAAATGGAGGAGAATAGCCATCACTTTGCCAGTGTTTGAATAATCTGCCTATTAAAAGGTAGGGGAGGGGTAGAGGTTGGAGCTACTATTTCTCTTTGATTCTCTCTTAACCCTCACTTTCCAGAGTATGACAAAGACTCTGAAACAAGCTTTGAAAGAGCTGAAAAAAATGAATGCAATGCTAAGTCAACATAAAGCTTCTCATAAAACAACAGCAGTATTATTTTTTTCATTGTTTCCCATTTGGGAATTTTCTCTGAGAAACACTTCCTTTAGGTGCCTGAGCACAAGCAAAAGCATTACAAAGTAGATAGGAGGCGCCATAATTTTCATTCAGTAACAAAATAAAAAGAATTGTCTCACCTTTGAACACCGCTCCTGTCTCTTAAACACACATTGGAAATCTGTGGAATCATTTCCACAACTTTCTTGGTTGGCTCGGAAATGCTGCTTTTACAATCTGAGTGAGTCTCCTTTTGCTGCAATAGCTCCTGTTTGGCATATTCTTTGAGCCTCTTGTACAGCGTGCGCAGGCCCTGTGCAGTACGAGGAGGGCGATCTACTCCGATGGCATTGTAGTTATCAGCTATAATATCCCAGCATCTGTTTTTTTCCACTATTACAGAATGCTTATTGGTATGTTCCTCGAGAATTTTAACATATGGCTTCACGAGTTTTAGCAAATCGAGCTTTTCAGATAAGGTAAAATTAGAAGATCTGGCCTTCCCAACCATTGTTATCTTTGAATTAAGGAAGCCGTTCCTGGAGCCACCATGCAGTCCCTAGCTCTGCTCAGCTCTTTTTCACAAACAGAAAAAGATCAGGCTTAACTAGGCTAGTCTCATTTAGGCCCACGCCTACAAGGGAGGGTTTATTAAAATTCCTTCAGCTTAAGCTGACGCAGGTTCAGGAAATCTGCTTAAGCCAAGCCTGACCTACATAAGGCTTCAGACTGAAGAAGGCGAGAAGAAACAAGCAAAATACACTTTTGTATGAAGAGACCAGACATATGCAGGATTTAAAAACATAAAGGTTTAAAGATTAGCACATTACCCAGCTAAAAATTACCTAATTTAGCTGGAGTAACAAGCTCTGACACATCTCCCAGCTCCCTCACACAATCTCAAACTGAAACCGTGCTGGAGATGATTTTACGTGTAACGACGTCCCCCCCAGAAAAGCAACAATTGCTTTGTGCGAGGCAGGGCGCGTTGCGGGGAGCGGGAGGCGGCGGCGCGTGTGGAGAGAGCCCCGGCAGAGCCCCCGGCGCCATTTGCATAGAGCTGGTCCTGCTGTCAGTCACTGCGGGGCGGCATCTCCCCCAGCCGGCTGGTTACGCTCGGGCCTCGCCGCAAAGCTCGGCTTCTCCGCACTTGGCAGCCGGCGACAGCCAGCGGCACGGGGGCTTCTTAAAGAGCCCGCTGCGCTCCCCGGCCGAGCTCCGGCGCCGGAGGAGCGGCACGGTCGCCTCGGTGCGAGCGGGCCCCGAGCGCGGCCGTGCCGGCCCCGAGGCGGCTCCCGGGCGAGCCCCGGCTTCGCCCCTCGGCCGGGGCTGCGGGGAGGCCCCGCGAGGGCTGAGGCCGCCCGCAGTCGTGAGAGATTGCCGAGCGCGTTACAGCGGGTGGATACTGGGGGTTTCACAGTATCCACCAGCAAACAAATGACTTTTATTGTATTTATCCAGGCGCTTTTTCAGGATAAAGAAAAAAATCTGATTTTTATTAACAAGATGTGCCTCCATTTCTAATGTTTGCTCAACAACGTATCACCTTAAAGCAAGCCTTCACATAAAAACGCATGCCAGGCTTTAAATTTCTGTGGTCTAAACAAAACCAAAAACTGGAAAAAGAGAAAACCCAATAGATAGCAGGAAAGGTGTTCTCAAGTACAAAAAGCAAAAACTAAGTTTGAAAAATGACGTATTTCACTGAAAGGGTCCGGAGGGTGGAAACAAACACCACTTGAGATAGTGGCAGCAGCTTCCTAAGCTTAACGTGTCCAGCCTTGAAAACAAGGGAGCCTAGAAGCGGGGCGGGGGGGAAGAAAGAGAAATAATTATAGCTTGAAATATCCTAAGGCTATAAAGATCTAGGTATAAACTTGTTTGCTCTAAGGGGAAAAAAAACGCAAAACAGGCAAGAGCCGCATTCAAAACAAGAAATTCACACTAAACAAAGGGAGACTTTCAACTGCTAAAAATCAATTAGCATTTAAAATAACAAGCACTTCTGGAACTAAGACTTGGCTTGTCAGTACCACCTAACAAAATTGTGACCAGTCCACTTTGCTGGCATTGCTTTCAAGCCAAGATTAAATAGAGCATGTTATAGTCTGAAGCCTATTACACTTAAATTTGAGAAACAAAATACTCCTGTGGTTAGAAGCACTGTATGAAAACCATTACTTATAAACACCTAATCCTTTCCTACTTCCCCTCACTTTGCACTTTACTAATATTAAGAATATAAAGCTGGTGGTTAGAGTTTTGGGTTTTCTAATTTGTGTTCTTAATTGTTCTTTAGTAACTGAACAAAACTTGGATGTGCTTCACATGGTTTAGACTCTGGTAGTATCAGCACTGAGGAGTCACAGGTGAGCCTATAATTGTGCAGTGCCTACCCAGACTCTTGACTTTTTGGAGACAAAAATAAGTGAGTGATTAAAGGCTCCTCCCCACAGACACAAAGAGCACAAATGAACAGTGTGGGGCAGAGGAACCACAATAACCCAAATGAAAGGAACCAAGCCCTCAGTCCAGCTGCTCCCAGGCCCCAGGGACGAGACCCAGAGTCCACAGGAGAGGCCCTCTCTAGACCACCTCACAGACCCAAGGAGGGCATTACTGCCCACTGGGTATGGGACTCATTGTGAGATGCCAAAAAGAGTATTTTGGGATTGCAGAAGGCAGTGCAGGATATTTAGAGGAAGAACTGAAGTCAACACAAGGGACAGTGAACCATGAAAGTGGTTTTGGAAAGAACAAGCATAGGAGGATACTGGGAGAGGGGGGCAAAGGCTAACAGGAGCCAGATGAATGTAAGCAGGTACAGGTACTGCCCAGTATGGTTGTTCACCATGCCCTGGGCCCGAGCACAGCGGATTGTCCCATCTGCTTGTTAAACTACATTTGCAGCTATTTTCCTGGGTGAGGGGAAATCTCCATTCAGTGTGACCATGTACAGAAACATAGATGCCAGCAGCTGGAGTTGTACACCACAGGTCGCAGGGGCCCGGGGTGCTTGATACACCAGAAGGCAGGAGGAGCCCAGGCACACAGCCTGGATGCCTCTGTCAGTGTGTGACCTCGGGCAAACTTCAAACCAGACTAGCCACACAGAAGGCTTGGGAGCCAAGCGACCATGAGTCTGGGCCAGATACTGCAGAGACCAGAAGATCTGAGATTTGACTACTAGATGGACACCAGGACACCTGGGGGCAGGCCAGACCAGCTGCCAGAGACCCAGTGTGTGTTTGTGTGTCAGATGGGAGACCAGGGGATCCAGGGACCAATCACTGAGCAGAGTAAGAATTTAAGGCCACTTGCTGGAGGATCCAAGTTGTGTACATAAGCATTTGCCACAAACAAGCTTTCTTCACAGTCAGCCAGTGAATGGAAAGGATGAGGCCATTGAGGCTGCTTGTATTTGCATTAGTGCTGCATTTCTTGATGTCTGTCTGTTTATACACATATAGTGTGCATATGTGCCTCTTAAAGATACATCCTTGTGGCCCTGGCCACAAGGAGCTGCAGCAGTCTCTTCTACAATGGGCTACCAGATGCAGCAACTCCCAATATTAGACTCATCTAAACCTGTATTACTCTATTACCTTAGTGCTCTATGTTGCTAGAGAGACTAAGTTTCCACACTAATGTAATTATAGCAGAATACTGCTATAAAGTTTTCTTTTGAGCAAATGCCTCATGAAATGCCTGAATAACATATTGTTCTGCATGAGTGTAAAATAACTCTTGTATAAAATGAAGCTGGCTGCCAACCAAGATTTTTTTTCCTTCCTTTATTTTTTCCCCTTTTTAAAATAGCTCTGCTCATCAGCCTAAGGTCATATCAGTACTTGGATGAGAAATCACAGAATGTGAAAAGCCTGGATATTAATGCTACGTATAGACATCTTCAAGCAAAAACAGTAGGTGTAGCTCCAAGACAATTACAAAAACCGAAGATGCTGCCACAATCCACCCATCATCCTACACCTTCCACCAACACTTGCACTTATGCAACACAGTGCCCAGCCAGTTCAGCAAGATGATCTAGCTACAGAATAATCTATTTATTTTGCAAACATAAGAATTTAATATTAATTTAATAATTGGTCTAAGTCAACACAGATGTGGTACATTGTCAAAACAGTCATTTCTGCCTCGCCCCAGCCATGTCATGTTCCTGCCACTTCAATGTGCTGATATGAGCACTCACAAATCTGGACAAGTCATATTAATAATTTTTTTCTGAGCTGGGTTAGTTTAAATCACCAGCAGTTCCCTAATCTGGTATGCCACAGGATAAACAACTCACATAAAGAAATATCTTGATAAAGCTTCTTCAGACTCTATATGGCTCATTGTAGGGTTAATTGGAAACCATATTCCTCACAACTGAGGGGACAGCAAACCACAGGTAGCAGGAGAGAAATTCTACTCAGCGTTGAAGAAAATAAATATACATGCACCCCTCACATCACTTCACTGCCTTCTATACCTCTTGGTTTTGCTGTGAAAATGTCTGGAATTAATACCAGAAAATGATACAAACAGTGCATCCTGCAGAACTATTGAGATTAATGAATCACAGCTGTAATACAGTCAGGAATTCAAGTAGCCAAATCACTGTGGATTGCTGAAAAAGCTCAATGGCCACAAATTTTACAAGTGATAGGTTTGTATCACTGCCACTAACTGCATCAAGTGGCCCATGTAAATATAGACACATTATAAGACAAAACACCCTGAAAATGAGAATGTCTTAAATCAAGGGAGCATTTTGGAGGAAGAGGGAGGATCTTTTGTCACACAGAACTGAGGAGGAATCTCTCCATGACAGACTTAAAAAAAGAATCACTTTAAGGTACATGGAGACAAAGGGAAAAAGACATTTGAGAAAACTGAGAATGCCCTAAGAAAGAATGTGTCTTAAAAGATGCCATTTGGAACAGAGAGCAAATATGAATGTTGAAAGGAATGACACCAGCTTAAGTGATTCAGGCTGGGACCTTCTAGTGCAAAAAAATATCAAATCACCAGATTTCTAAGCCCCAGGATAAGTCTGAAGGACTACTGTTCTTATTTAGTAATATGCAAGCAAACCAGCTCTGCAGAGATCTGGGGTTAGCATTTGCAATCACCTAGGAGCCTGAAAATCATTGAAAAGAGGATGATTGCAAGATTTGAATCAAAGCAAAAATGGAACCCTGGCACCCCTGTGCTTACAAATAATGTAGAAAGATTCAGCAGCTAGCATGGGGTATGTTATACATAACTGAATATACTGGGCTATTATGGCAGTGGAAACATTTGGCAAGTATCAAGGCAGTTGCTTACCCTTGCAAATGAATTTGGCAGCTGCATAAGATGAGAGTGTCTATAGGTAGTAAGGGCTGCAAAACTTCCATTAGGTCATCATATAGTCCTCTCTACTGACATGACAGCAAGACAGTGCCAAGTCATTCGATCTGCCTGTCTTTAAGAGCCTGCTGAGCAAAGGGTGGGTAAGAAAACTTTCATCTTGGAAGGTTTCTCACAGGGCCAGTTGTTTCATGGGCAAGGTCTAAAGGTAAGGGTTGCAGGCATTAGTCACTAAGAATAGGGTTGAAGAGGACAAAGTTTTGTGAACCAAAAGCTGTAATACAACTTCACCTAGAAGTTACAGTGCTTAAATACATTCACATCAGACCATTTAGAAATAATAGTTTTAGGTCATTTGTGTTTCAAATGGCTTTCTCATGTCACTTGATTTTTTTTTTTTTCCTCATCTTCATCAGCACTTTCACCATCAGTTTTATACTTTATTGTTATTATCTTTGCTGTACCTGGACCTCTTAGACCACTCCTTTCCTTTCTCCTGCACAATTATTTCTAAACCCTTCTCCTGCATAGGATGTGAGACAAATTAGGCAACACTTTACCTCTTTTCTTTGTCCTGTATCTATTTTTGTGATCTGTATCTAGCATGTATTAACTTCCAACCTCTAACAGTTCTTGAAACTGCTGCAGGAACAAGAGTTCCAGCCTGCTTCAGGGGTCTTATCAGCTAAAATTCCAAGCATGAAAGATAAATACAATTCTGTCCCTTCTGCTGATATAAGGTATTCTCTCAACATTTGACCCATTGAAATGGGGGATATATGAATTAGCCAATTAAAATGCCCTCCATGCCAAATTTTAAAGAATTTATCTTCATCTCACTGTGTCATTCCAAGACCCACACATTCAGACCAGTAACCATCCTTCAAACTATGTTTGGCTTAAAGCTACAGGACTCTATAATACTGCGTGACTGTACAGATCCATTAATTAGCTCTTCACTCGTGTCCTTAAAAATAGAAAAGCTAACAGCCCCATTATTTACAAATTAAGAAATGCATCAATTCCTAATACACGCTTATACCTTTTCTGATCCTCTCTTCCAACAAGCTTTTTGATGACTAATCAGAAGCAGCTGAGAAATACAGAAAGGGTTGAAAGTATTCTTTTTCCTCACTTCTTTACTAGCAAGATAGCCCCTAGGAAAAGAAATAGTGTAAGAGAAGCCAAGTTTCTGTAAGTTTCCCGTTTTGTTCATACAGAGATGAAAATTTTGGAGATTATGCTTTTACATACTATCCTGAAAATACTACCCTGTGCACTATTCCCTGCAGTTGACAGAGAAACAGCTTTCTCCATTCTTCTAATCTTGCTCAGTGGATGATTTGAAGACAGTGAGATAATCATCTTATTGTCTTGTTGGCTCAAGGAAAGTCATACTGTGACAAAGCTTCTGTTTCAAGGAAAACTTAAGGCCCAAAGCCAAGAGCTGGGACTGAACTCTAGTTAAGCTGACATGGCAACAAAGGGGATCCAAACAATGAGCACAGCCACAGAAAGATTTGACAACTAGTTTTGAAGGCATTCAGGCCTAGTCTGTCATAATACTCATGATAGCTGAAAAAAAACTCCCAGTTCCCTTCAGTAAGGCATTTCTTGTCCCTCCACCTGATAGCTGTGTTCCCTCATCTTTTGTTAAGACCACCTTCATATCTATTTGAGACAGGAGAGCTGAGAATATACACACTCACCAACTCCCCACATTCCAAACTAGAACTTTACAAGAGGTGAGAAAAGGAAAATAAAGACATGTGAGAAAATGTGAATAGCCATGCATTTCTCTTTTACACATCTTACATTCGTATAGCCTGGTAACAGATTTTGAAAATCAAAAAAGAAGTAAGAAGAAACTATGTGTACAGCTCCCCTCAGAATGGATGAGGGAATAGAAAAAATTATTACTGATAAACCTGAATTCTTTAAGATAATCTTGATGCAGCGTATTTTCCAAGTGCCTCATTTTTAAAGTTACAGTATTAGATAATTTCTTTTCTGTATATTGCAGACTGCATGCTGTGTGTTTGCATGCAACTCTAGGGAGCTCAATTGTAATAAATATATTGGGATAGTAAGTTCATTTCCCAACCCATCCCCTGCCAGCCCTTGGAAAGGGGTGTTTGCTTTGTATCTCCAGTTTCCAAGTAGACCTCTCTTTCTGCATGAGTATTTAAGTCTTTCTGCTTGTTTGTTTATAAATTTTAATTTTCAATAACTTAACACCTTTTTTAAAAAATGTATGAAAGACTATCATCTTTACGCGGAGCACAGCTTTCTTCAGTAACGTATGTATCACTGCTCAAAAGTAAAGAACCTGGCAATTTATATGTTTCATTGAAAAGAAGCAGCCACAGATAATAGACAAGTTACTACTGTGCAACTTTCATTTTAATCCCTCCAATTTCCTTGGAAAATGTTGAATATCTTACATCTAATAGAATTCTTTTTCTTTATCTTCTGATCATGTAATGCCTTTTCTAATTTATGGTTTACTTCCACTCTCCTTCATTATCTTCATTAGCTCAAATGCAAAGCACATTTAACTGGGGCAGATGAAAAGTACATTTCTCTGCCAATTCATTGCTCTTTTCTCCAATGTGTGAATATCCTGGTTATGTCATCTATAATTACATAAAGCCTAGTTATTCATATGACAGCAAGATATGATCATACAAAATTATAAATTAACTGTGGAAATATCCCACTAGAATTATGCAAGTCTGGATTTGTTTTACAGCAGCATTGCAGATGGCTGCCCCATCCAAGAAAGCACTTTTGCAGTTGCTGAACATTATATGAGATGTTGCCTTTGGTGGTGAAGCTGCTGTAAAGTTCCTTCTTGCCATCTCACTCTTAGCTGCTAATTCTACTAGCACTGTTTAGCTCCGCACTCAGTTGGTGGGCATCCCAAATTCAAGATGAATAAACACAGTTAGGAACATGACAACAGCCCGGGGGAACACTGAGTGTGCACAATCAGCTGTGGAAACACAAGGAAAGGCCTTAAGACAGCTGCAGAGTAGAAGACATCATTTCACACCCCAAGGAAGAACACCAAATAAAAGGTGTTGTCTTGAGGAAATGTCAAAGAATCCCAAAGCTACAGACCACAAAACATGAGACCCACTGTGACTGATTTATAAATAAACACTTCTGGAACCAGCATCCAATCAGATACAGACAATTTATCTTACCATGCATTTACATCAGTCCAGTTTTATTAACCAGTCCCCATCTCTTGCGATGGACTGATCAAACAGGCACAGATGACACCTAAACAGTAAAGAAACTATCCTGAATTGAGAATAAACTTGTCTATAAATGTATCTGTTCGCTATTATAAACGATTCTTCTAGAATATTGCAAGGAGAAGGAGAACATTTTAAATCATAAAGATCTATCAAAGTAATTTGGTACTATTTTGAATAAGAAATTACAACAAAATTTATAGACTTGTAAAATCTTACTTGCAAACAATGCAGTAATAAATTACTTACACTCAGGCATCCAGTCACATCTTAGCTGTTCTAACGTGTGCTTGGTAATTTTTACAGATGATTATGAAGTATCATCTGTAATTTTTACAGATGATTATGAAGTATCTTTTACCCAAAGATTTAAGTGCTTTACCAGTTGTTTATAAAACATTTAAAGGACACACAGAACTGCAGCTACAAAGATATCAAAGTAATTCTAGGAATAATCTGCTTCATTATGAGATGCCAGGCAGGAATGTTTTTAGTTCTGTTACTAGAAACCATAAGTAGGCAGTTAGACTGAAATTCGACAATATGAAAGTCTTGAAAATAAAATTTTTCAATCCTCTGATTAAAAGTGACAGGTAATTGCTACTGTCATAAATGAACAGTGGATTTTCTCTAAATAGTAACATTAATTGCTTAAAAGGACTTTATTCATATCAAGTGATAAGAGGTATCAGGCAGACCTGTAATAACGTTCTAGAAAGCTGAAGGAACCGCATTATGAAAAATGAAGCTTAAGTATGCAAAGCATCCAGACTTACAGATCAATGTAGTCAGTAAACATTACTCTGTATTCCAGAGAAGATAGAGAAAATATATTCAAAACTGTATGCAAATAATCAGTATAGTTGATATTATCATGAAAGACATTCAGAAACATCTATTTAGAGACATAGGGTGAGCACATTAATCCTGTTATGAAATTCAGTTCCAATTTGTCCTCATTGTTAGCTCAAAGATAGTATCTGACCATGACTTCTGGCAAAGTTCCTCTTGGAAGATGCATTAGCAGATGTTAGTGATGGATGAAAAACAAGGTACTCTTGAACCAAAAACCAACCAAACAAGTAGTGAGCTGTAACAGAATAAAACTCTTTATCCACTCTTTCTGTTCACCTACAAACAATGAAATCTTAGTCCAACTGGAAAGTTGCATCCAAGTGTTCAGGTGAAAAGAGCTGTTCATTTCCACACACAAAATAGTAAGCCCAAAGGGCAAAACACAACAACATTCTCCTAGATTAAAAGTACCAACAGAAAGTAAGCTGTAAACTCAGATAATAAACATAAATTAAATTATGTTTGCTTTATACATATAAAATAAGTATATGTTAAATCCTTAAATTGAAGGCAATGTGGGTAAAAACCTCAGTTCTTGCCAATCCCGCTCACTAGCTACACCAAGGAGATACTAAGTATAGTTTAGGGATCTGCCTGTCCATTGTTTCTTCAAATGCAACTTATTTGTATTTTCTTGTTATTGCTAATAGAACCTCAGAATGTCACATGGACAAGTAGAAACTGAGCACTTGAAAGGTACAATAATATCCTTCCAAACACATTAATGGTTTTGTTTTCAGTTACTGGTAAATAGTTTGGGAATATTTAAGTAATTTTCATTTTTAAAGAGCATGCCCACTTAGCTAAATTCTTTGGAGGCATGTGAGAAAAAGTATTAATGACAATGTCAAATAAATCACCTCCCTCTCAAAGATCCATTGTGTGAACAAGTATTATATTCTGAATACAAAACAAAGGTACCAAAGAGATTGCCATGTTCATTCCTCTTAAAAAAAAGCAAGTACCAATTCTTTAAGGAGTAGTAAAGTTCATTTTCCTACAAAGAAACATGTAACATTATTTTCCAGTATTCAGAACTTATAATCACAAGTTGTAAACTGCCCAATGAACATGTTCAAAATCTTACAGTTCAAACACTCCTAAAATTACAACACATCCGTAAGTTTCATTCAGCTGTTGCTACAAACTTACTAAATGTCTCTGGAAATACCTCATCTCACAGAATTTCAGAGTCCCTTGCACTTCACTTTCACTAATGACATTTTAGTTAAAAGATTTTTTTAAAAATATGCTTAGAAAAACATCTATTTTTTAAGCCAGATACACTATAATTTTAAGATTGATTCCATCTAATAAAATCCTTACTTGCCTGCTCCAAGAAATGAACACCATGTGTCAGATAACTGAGTTTTGTTGGTTTGGGTTTTTTTGGTTTTCTTTTTTAAGAATGCACAGCATTTTCAGGGCTGGGTTTCAAAAAGATTAGGTCTATGAACAGTGCAGTTGTCCAATGGTTCACAGGTGTTTCAAAAGAATTTCAGTGGAACCTAGGGTATTTATTTACACATTCCACTGCAGCACTGGAAACCCAAACACAGCAGTTTTGAGGGTCATATATAACTATCAAACTGTTTATCATCTGCATTAAATGATATGGAGACCAAAATAATGCATACACACAGACTTTTTCAATCTTAAAATTATTTTAATGCCCCTTTAAGTATGAGTAGAAGTATGAGGCTCCAGAGACTGACAGTCAAATATAATTCCATTATAATATTAATAATAATAAAAAATCCCAACTGACTCTGGCTTTTACAACTGGTTTCCATTACTTCTGAATTTCATACCAAAGCCAGCTTTGACAAAATAATTTAACTTCACACTACAAAGAAGGTTATGATTTACATAATCAATGTAATCACTACATTGGCTGTAATGAATAGCAGACAAAAGTGATGTAAAGGGCAGAAACTGTCTTGGAAAATCTGAGTTATTAAAAAAATTACTTAACATTTAAGGAAGACTCAATACAGGTTTGTTTTCTCACTACAGTGCTCTCATCACCAGTGAACCTGAAGACAATAACTAACATAGACATTAGACTTCCTTCTTTTATACCACCTTTCATGACAGTTTTTCAAAGGCTTGCAGGGTTAGCCTCATTCTGCATGCATAGAAAGGGCTTGGGCACAGAATGCCTTGTTCAGAAAGGCAACAGCACATCAAGAGAAGCAGCTCACCCAGTTTCACTCCACAACAACTTTTTGGTTATTTTTCTAAAATCATCACAGAGGACCCATACCAGAATTCTGCAACCAGAATTCCACACCCAGAATTCATGATATGGAAAAGACATTTAGTATCTTTTCCACTTCATAACATTTTTTGCTATAATGACTGCTGATTTCCCATGTTATTTTGGAATTAAATCCACTGTTTATCTTTTAAGTGCACTGCTAAGCAGAACTAGCAGATACAAATTTTTGCAGATGTACCTTTAGGGAAGCATGACCCCTCAACATGTCCCATAGACACTGAAAATTTTCTTGAAGTCCAGGCATCAACTAGAAGTTTCAGCATGCAGCAGATAAACACGAAAGACTTAAAGACCTACAAGGAAGCTGAATTTCCCCACATTAGCTCTGCCAAACAGAGTGCATACACGCTGGGTCACATACTATGCCAGTGGCAGCATCCTATCAGGGCTATCACATTCCCATTTTCTGGGACTGAAATGCAGGAAGAAGAGTCAATGGCAAAGGCTCTCCAAAGCACCTTACAGAATGGAGGGGATTGCTGCCTACCAGGGCCTGGAATTTGTATAACTGCCAGATGCTGGAAAGGGTGTTGATGGAGAGAAAAATAATCAAAAACTACAAAGACATGCAAAAGGGACCAGACAAAGATGGTTCAGGCAGGAACAAGCATGTAACAATAAAAGGAAAAAGGCAGCCACTTTTAAACAGATGAAGGTCAGTGAGCTTCCTCAGCAATGCACTACATCCTATTTCCAGACCCAGTCCCATCTTCCTACTAAACTACATTTCTAAATATTTTCCCAGGGGGAAGCTGGAGTTGGACAGGTTACACGTACCTGGTATGTCAGCAAGCTGAGAGGCCAGAGACCAAGTATGCTTCCTGGATATACTGTGTGAGATTGCTAACAAACACTAACGTGGACTAGCTGGCAAGTAGTATAAGAGGCTTGGAAGCCAAATATTGGAGCAGCCATGAGTCTGGGCCAGATATTGGAGACTTGACTACTGAAGGGACCAAAAAGTCCATGCAAGTTACTCAAGAGACCAGGACACCTTGGACCACAGCTGGGGTGTCCACCAAATCAAGGAGCCAGCTACTGAACAGACTGAGTGCATCAGGTCAGTTACTGGAGGGATCTAAATTCTCTGTGTGCATGTGTATTTACATATAAATACATGTGCATTCATTTGTTTTTCCACGAACAGGCTTTTACCCCAAGCAGTCAGATCAGGGAAGGGATGTGTCCATGGGCACAGCTTGTGCTTGCCTGAGTGCAGTGTTCTATATCTATGTTGGCCTATGTGACCAGTCATGTGTATGTGTATATAGGACATATGTGTGCCTATTGGGAATAATTCCCTTCTGGGAATTAGCCTCACTAATGGCTAATTAATTGGCTGGACATTGGAACACAGAGCTATGTTAGTTTTGCTTCAATAAGGCTTCAGGATTTAAGAGGTCTTATAACAAACAACATTGAATGCAACTGTTAAAGCCTTCCAATAATTCAAGGTAGTAAGAGGCCCTGAAATGTTCTTTTAAAACTTCACTCACTACACAAACTATTATTAATTAAATGAACCTTAAACCATCATTATCAGTGTAATTAATTACAAAGAAACAACAGTGAAATAACAGTAAGACAGGTTTTTAAAATGCCTGAGCTGGCTCCAAAAGGAGTGATTTTCATCCATCAATGTTAGTAACACAGTTCAAGTGCCAGGCTTTCAAGATGTACTTGGCTCCTGAGGTCATACACTTGCATTCACACAACACAGAACTGTGCTGCATTTGTGGTCAGAGCACACCAGGACTGGGAAATGAAGACACTCAACCCCACAATGTTGTTCAGGTCCGTCCAAGTGCACTTGCTATAGTTCAGACACTTCAGTGTCTTAGCAGTGCTTACTACCCTGGTTTTCAGAGGCATTCATTACCAGGGCACAGCTGATGAAGTGCACACCCACAAATGAGCAAAGCCAGTTCTGCTCTGTGGCTGAAGTTGGCTTAAACCTTAAGTGCCCACTGGAGACACTGAAGAAAAGAAAACCTCATGAATTCTGAAAAAAACCTGAATCCACTCAGAATGGCTAGCTTTCTCTGCATGAGTTCAACAAGGTCTCCAAATTACAACACTTTCCCACTATTTAAGGTATTACAATTCTTGTATTGCACCAACTGTAGATTAGAGTGAGTTGACTATAAGGCTTTTCTGGAAGACACAAACCTGAATAGCAACACTACCAACTGGCTTCTAAAGCATCTTGGTTCTTTCCTTTTTTATTCAAAAATTTGTTTAACACTTATTCCTTTCACTCTATCCAGTATAACACCGAAAAATGCCACCACTGCACAATGCTTATAATAGCACTTCACAAAAGTTTAGTATATGCAGTCTATCATTCATAAGCTTTAAAATTCTCTTATGTTATATGGTAGTAAAAAAGAAAGAGCATCTTACCAGCTTTGGGCACAGTTAGTGTTCTCTTTTCTGCCTTGCTATACTTGTCAATGCTGAAACATGCTTTTGTCTTTATTTTTCCAGTTGACTCCATAGACTGTGTAAAATTTTCATTTTGATTCTGGATACTTATTTTAGATAGCAATGAAGCACCTCCCTCTTTCTCATCTATCTGCAAAAGAGAAATAAGTTCACAATAGCATTTCCTGCATGCAGGTGGAGAGGAATAGAGAAAAGAGCAACAAGAAGGGATTTCAAGATGTATTAATTGTCATTATCAAATTGTTACATAAATACATTACATCTCTGCAAAACTATATGCATCACAACATATGTGTGTACACAATACCAAACACTTGTGTAAATAGTTTATGAATTTAGTTTAATACAAGTCTTCTGTAGATAAATAAAAATTGTGTCAATATTAAAGGTTTCAGAGAAAGTCCCGTTGCAGCAGAACTGCAACTCAGCATACTGAGACTTTACAAAAAGAATCCTTGCTTTTTAACTGCTTTTACAAAAAAATCCAATAAAGCCCATTATGAGATGCAATCCCCACCTCAATTACATTTGGGAATTGCATTTGGGCTCAATACTGATTAATTTTATTTATTTGAGAAACATTTTTCTGCAACCACTCCGCAGTGAGAGAAGCCTAACCTGAGAAGCAAGGTCAAAGGTACTGACAGCAAAGCTGTCAAAATTTGTTCTGAATAGATTATTTAAACAGAGATTGTTTGTGGTGAGCTCAGATGTTATCTTTTAGTCACAATACTGTACAAAATACTTTTAGTACACTGTTCAGTTTACCTCCTTCGACTTAATTTCTTGGTCCATCTCCTTAGTTTCATTCTTGGGACAAACAGCAGTACATTTTCCTGGTGGTATAAACCTTGGCTTTTTGCCAGCATTTCCTAGGACTTGACTGGGAGCTGCAGATCGCCTCATATTCAGCTGTACTGCTCTGCAGGGTGGATAAGAAGGAAGGAAGGAAGCAGATAAAGACAATTGTAGTCAGAATAGGCTTTAAATATAAAAATATATCCATAGGTGACAACAAAAACACTATTTCAAAATACAAAAGAGCATATAAGATCTTAAAACAACAATATTAATTCACAAGCATAGTAACATTTAAGGAAAAGTAGCATCATTGCAATGCTGTGTTTAAGTACTAAGAAAGATCAACTTCAGCAAATTCTGCAGCTGAACACCTCGATTTTCATTTAAAAAGCCAATAATGGAGTTCCCAATAGCAATAAATGCTCTGGAGATACACAGTATGGGGCTACTTAGCAAACTTACACCAGTTTTATAAAAAGAAAGACAATTTTAAGCAAAACTTACTATTCTATACACTCTTCTATAATTTTGAAAAGCCCATTATTAGTGCACAATGAACAATGAATCTTGAAGGTATGTCTCATATCTGGGACCAGCATTTTGCATTAAACAGTCAATTACATTGGTCATTCAGGTTCACCATAATAAGATAAACATTCAGCAGAAAATTATCACTGAATTAACAGTGAATATTATTGCTTCATGTTATGTCCACTTGAACAGTGGAAGGAATGTATTATAGGTTTTCCCTCAAAATATAAGACCATTATTCCCCAGAAAAATCTTAGGGCAAAACCAGACATATACCAATGTTAATATGACAAAGTTTACTTTTGCAACCAATAGAAAAACAAGTTATAATCTTAATGCTTCAAAGAAGTAGACAGAAATCAAACAAAAGAAGAAAATGCCAACAGAATGACACAGCAGCCAAAATGAAGAAGGCAAGCATAACTTGCACTACAGTTATAGGTTTAATTCTCTGTTTACACATGTTTATTTTAAATGATCCCCCTAACAACTCGGTTAAAAATAAACTGTAATACAGATTGCAGAATCAAACTTCTGTAACACCTCAAAAGCATGCTTGCATTCTGCTGCAACAGTGTGTTTCTGCACCTTTTTTGGTGCTACTCTGCACTCCAGTGGCTTCCTAGGGCACAACCACCATTATTTCCAAGGTTTGCACTGAAGTAGTGACAGAGCACTGCCAAAACACTTATCAAACATGCAGAGACTGGTAGCAGGAATACTGCTCTCTTCCCATATCTGCACAACTACCATATATATGATGCTGTTACTAGACATAAATATCAGGGGCAAAACGGCCTCAACTGTTGTCACTTCCACTGTGGCTGTTATTAAAAATACAAGCAAAGAAGCCTCTGTGTATGCAGCAGTTCACTTAAGTTAGGCTTACTTGACAACAGTGACAGCAAATGAGTTTTAGTTAACCCTATGCAATAAGGAAACTAGCTTGGTTATTATAACAGGAGTATCTGTAGCGTGAAAAGCCACTGTGAACACTGCAAAGGTGTCAAGAACCTTCAGGGGGAGCAGACTGCAAGTACCAGTGCTCTGCACAGCCAGCTTCAGGTGCCATGGGAATCTGAACAAGTTCTCTTCCTAGCCCTACACTACACAGTGATGCTTGGGAAGACATTACAGGACACCCCAGGGTTCTTCAGGAGGACTGTGCATAGCATGGCTGCAGCGCTACACTAAACCCTGCCCACTGCACTTGAGGTTCTGCGGGACAGAGAAGATGTACAATTCATAAATTGCACATATCCATGACTAAAGTGCTTTGTTTCCCAAATCTGTTTGGCCATTGCACTATCACTTGGTCTAAAACCATAAAAACAAACTCATTAGGAGATCTGAAAATTACTAAGACATTTGAAGACACTATCTTTGATAACTCAGTAACTTTACAGTTACCATATTACCTACTTGTAAGTACAAAGACTCTTACAGGTTTGTGGGTTTTAAAATTAAATATGGCAGCCACAAATACATCTTTGTTTTTTAAAATACAAGTTTTCATAAAATATAATGAATTTTTAATATGTTAAAAAAAATAACCAAAACGTTTACAATTTGTCCCTTTACACTACTACCTAATAGGAATAGAACATCAGAGATGCACAACAAACCACTGATGCCAGGTCCTTCAGATAAGATCAGAGTGAGTGCAGCAAGGCAAGGAACAGCTCCGGACTACAACTAAATGAAAGACTATGCAAATATGCCCTTTCCTGAGAGACAGCACCGGTACACCAGGGAACCTTGTCCTTGCCTTACTGCTAGGTCTGGCTGCAGAAAAGCAGCTGCGAGCAATGCAAAAAGCACTGCTCCGGCTTTTATTAGCAACCGTGCCTGACCAAACCCAGCGCACCACGAAACCACAGCCCAAACCGTCCCACGGTTTGTCAGGCATTGAATTCGGTTACACTTTCTTCCTTAAAGGTACATTAGTAGCTGCATTGAAAATTAAAGATACATACAAAGAACGTTTCGAGATTTCACACATGCAGCTCAACACGGTGCGCACGGAGCTCTGCCAAAGGCAGCCACAATGCCCATCTCGGCCCAAACTCAAGCAGCTGCTCCCGGAATGTTTGAACAGGCACTGCCGGCACAGATGCAGAGGCAGAACAGGGGCTGTGGGCAACTGCGGAGACGTGACACAGCATCACCTTTCACTCAGTTAAATTGCAGGCAGCAAGCGCATCGCCTTGAACATCAACATTACTGAAAAATCGCTTCAAATCAGAAATAGCTGTAAGGAATTTTTACAAGAGCATGTAGCGATAGGACAAGGGTGGGTGGCTTCAATCTGAGCTAGCGGGGTTAGATTAGATGTAAGGCAGAAATTCCTCACTCTTACGATGGTGAGGCACTGGAACAGGCTGCCCAGAGAACTTGCGGATGCCCCCTCGCTCAAGGCCAGGATGAATGAAGCTCTGAGCAACCTGATCTAGTGAGAGATGTCCCTGCCCACGGCAGGGGGGTGGAGCTATGTCATTGGTAGGGTCTTTCCCGGGGTCGCTTCCAGCAGGCCCCTCGGCCCGCGGCTGCCGTACCTGCGCTCCCGCCTCTGCGCTCAATTGTCCCGCCGCGCGCTCCCGGCAGCCCTGCGGCCGCACTGCGCCTGCGCCCCGCCAGCCGTCCCCTCCCGCCGGCCGCGCATGCGCGCGGGACGGACCCCGGGAAGGCGCTTCCCGCCCTCGGGAGGCGCTGCCTGCGCATGCGTAGTGCCGGCCTGCGGCCTCTGCCACACACAGCATGGCGGGGCGGCTGCCCGGCGCGCCGCCGTCAAGCGAGAGCGGCCGTAAAGGGAAGCTCGGCTGCGCGACAGCGAGCGGCGGCGGGCGGGTGAGCGAGCGGGGCCGGGGCCGGACGGAGGCAGCGGGGGACGGGCGGGGGCAGCGGGCCCGGGGCGGGTGGCTTTGTGCTAAGCGTTGTTGGGGCCCTATGTCGGGCCGGCGGCAGCAGCGCCGCCGCGTGGGAAAGGCAGCTGTGAGGGTGCGTGCAGCTGTGAGGGTGCGTGCAGCTGTGAGGGTGCGTGCAGCTGTAAGGGTGTGTGCAGCTGTGAGGGTGTGTGCAGCTGTGAGGGTGTGTGTCGCTGCCTGAGGCAGCGCAGGTGCTGTTCCTTGGTGTCGGGTCGCTTCTCCAGATGTTTCTGGGCCAGCTCTGTGCTCTGGGATCAGGGTCGTTGTCCGTCCCTGAAGCGCCTTCCCAGGCCGAATCCGGTGGCCTTTCCCCTGTTCCTTGTACACAATTCCCCCTCGCACAGCTCCGAGGGAGAGGGCTCCTCTGACCCTGGGCTTGGCTCGGGGTGTCAGCCCAGCCCTGCACCTTGTGCTCGAAGGTGCTTGTAGGGAGGGCGGAGGTGCTCACAGAATTGACTAGGTTGGAAAAGACCTCTGAGATCAAGCCCATTCCAGTGGCTGGCCACCCTTTCTGTGAAGCAATTCTGCAGTCCAAGCTGAAACGCAACCCCCCGGCACAGCCCGTGTCAGTGGCCTCTCATCCTGTTGCTTGTCGCCCGGGAGAAGAGACCAGCCCTCACCTGGCTACAGCCCCCTTTCAGGTGGTCCAAAAGGTCTCCTCTGAGCCTTTTTATCCAGGCTAAGCAACCCCAGCTCCCTCAGCCCCTCCTCACAGGACTTGTGCTCAGATCCTTCACCAACTCCATTGCCCTTCTCTGGATTTTGGTCTGTGCAGGGCAGGTCATGGATGGCTGTGTTCTGACTAGGTTTTGCAGGACAAGTGTTGTACAAAAATGTTCTTTGTCAAAATAGCTATAGTAGTTACGTGGTTCCTGGAAGAGGCCTTAAATTGCCTCATATTTTTTATATAGCTTTTTTTTTTTTTAATCAGGTTTTTGCATCAGTGTAAGGTGCTGTTGCTGTTCATTTATTCTTACCCTCCTCTGTTCCTTTTCTCTTACACGAATGTCCATCCAGCTCCCCAGTGTACCGCTCTAGGAAGCTGAGCTGAGGGAGTAGCATCCCTCAGCATCCTTGACCACAGACTGCTGCTGTCTGTCTTGCTTTCCTTTCTGCCCTGGCTGCAGTTCCTTATCCCTGGTCATGCCCTGCTTACGCAGTTCCTAGAGCTTTTGCTGAGCCATCTACAAGAAATTAAATCAGGGTATGGTTGTCTGTATGGTGAGTTGCATGAGCCAGTTCAGGAAAGGGGTACATTGAATATTCTCACTGACTCAAAGGAGGAGGTGGAGAGAGGTGGGGGGCATATTAACTTTTGGATAGATAGGCTTGAGCTATCATAATAAAACTGCCAAAGTTAATTTTTTTCCCCAATTCAGTCTTAAAACAGGTCAGTTACTGAGAGTGATACATCAAGTGCCTGAGAAACCACTTGAACAGTCACAGTTGAAGGGGTGAGTCTGCCCCTTTGGGCACTGATGCTGGCTTGAAGTGGTTTACAGTGTTAGAGTGGCAAAAAACACACTAAAATATTGCTTCTGTATAGCAGGATCTGTGAAAATAAAGGCTGAAGAAATGTCATGTCTCAGTGTCACCTCGTCCCTGGGCCCTGCATAGCCTCTGTTCCTCCAGCGTTTCTGACAATGCTTTCTTAGCCATGCACATCTGTAGTTCTGTTGTGGTTCACTCCAGCCTTTCAAACAGTTATGCTTTGTTTTGTCACATGAAAAAGAAGCATTTTTTTAAAAATCAGAAGCTACTGCAGATGCAAAAATGAAGGTCACTAATTTCATTTCAGTGTCCTGACTTTCACAGTGGAATAGCTTTGATTAGTGCCAGGCATTTAGCAAGCTATGTGATGATGTTGGGAACTACATCTCATCTGTATTCGCCCTGTTACCATATCCACACCAAATCTCTGTTTGAGGGCACTGAAGTCCACAACTCAAGGCTGGTTTTGGATGTGCGTCTGCCTGAAAAACAATGTGGGATGACAACTGTTGAAAAATTGCTTGATACCTGTGAAGTCTGGAGGGGATTTTTGCTTGTCCAGAACTGCAGGGGAAAATAAAACACATGAAACAATAAAGAGCAAATAGCATGTCACAGTTTGTGTGCTTTGTCTCACAAACAAAGAAATCTCTGCACAATAATACCCTTACAATTTATGCACCCTCCCCTGCATGCTCTTCACACAGCCCTTACAGTGGTGATTTTTGGTCTGGGATCTTCTAGCAGCTGATTGGATTCTCTCTCCATGTCCATGCAGGCAAGCTATTAACTGTTCTTGAATTGCAACTTCTGCTGATGACCATCAGCTCCTTATCTTATGGTTTGTGCTACTTGTGCACCTGCTCCCCGGTAGAGCATGGGAAACTAAATTAAAGTCCTAGACTTAGGATAAACATTACTTAGCAACAACTAAAACATTGGTGTGTTGGCAGCATTCTTTTCATTCTAAAGGCAAAGCTCAGCACTGTAGCAGCCAGTGGGAAAATTGCTAAGGAAATTAACTCAGTTCCAGCCAAAAGCATGTCTAGGCAACAAAAATCCTTAGCTTTCAGCCTAAGGCTTCCAGCAACCCAATGTGCTAAGCAAGTAGATATAAGCAAACAGCATTCTAAATCACAGAGTATTGTAATTCTAAGTGACTATCTATTTAGATAGTGACTATCTATTTAGAAGTTACTTGCTTAAGCAAGCAACTGACATCTCTCAACAAAATAATATAATTTCTAGGTGCAATCAGTGTGACAATTGGTGAATTGTAGTAGAATTGGGAAAATAAGTTTCGAGGTCAAATGTAGAAGAGAGAAGTTTCTGGAGATCAGCAGAAGCTGAAAATTTTCTCATTTTGTGGTAAAGATACTGGATAAAGTGATTTGTACTGCTTAAGTGCATGACATTCATCAGATGCTCTCCCTCTGCTTATCTCTTGACCAAGGTGCATTTTTTGAAATTGATAAGAAACTATCTCTGGTTCTTCAGGTCAGGAAACTTCTACTGGAAGAAGTCTGGGACTTGAGTAACAGCTGTTGTCATAGGTCCCAGATCCATTGTGAGAAAGGTTCCAGCACTGTGTTTTGCTGCTTCGACATGAATCTTCAAAATGTCCTGAAGAATCCCCCTTGATTGTATTTTTTGTCTCAAAGTTCCTATCCACTCTTCATTTGAACTTCAGTTTGGCTGGGGCTTTATACATCTATATATATTTATATACAGAGACATATGTATATGATATGTATATTTTTTGTTGCTGCTGTTGCACTTCATTTTTCTATTAAGCACAAATAAAATTTTTGTTCCCCATTTTATAAAAATACTCTTTCCTGCATTCCATTAGTCTTCAAACTCGCTAAAATGTGCTGAAGAGTGTCTTGAAGACTTGGTCCTCACGGACTAGCAGTGTTTGTGCAAAATGTAGCTCACAGCATCCCCAATTCCAGAAGAACAGAAACTCTAAGACAGTAAAAGTACGTAGTTTTGCACTTTTATCTGTCCTTGAAGGTTTTCTAAAAGCAGAATCCTCTGGGATCCACCAAACCAAAGCAAAGTGTTAGGCTTACAGTTCATATTATCTAGTCTATGTATGCTCTTTTAAGTCCTCTAGCATAACTTAAGGGGTTTAATAATGGCATCTTTTATGATGTTTTAAGTGAGCAACCCTAGTTATGCAACACAGCAATGATATCTGTCAATACAACAAACTTGTAATAGTTTTGTTTTAAAATGAACTGCCTGTCATGATTGGTAAGAACAGGTAGATAAGGAACTTCCATCTTTTTGAGGAATATAATTTTACCAGATTTCAGATGCTACTTTTCAATAATACTCTGTTGTCTTCAGTCTTACAAAGATAACTGGCTTCAAAATTGATCATCAGCAGGGTGTACAGTTTTGTGATTAATATCTGCATCAGTAGTAATTAAAACAGAGACTGGTGATTATTTTCACCCTAATCTAGTCAATTCACCTGTGTTGAATTGTAGGTTTTCAGTGGCCTTCTTTGGAAAACTTGGTTTTAATGGGCTGTTAGGACAGCATCTATTTAGTAGCTGGCTTGTTAGACATAGACTCAGTAACTTAGGAAACACTACTGTATGAGCCTTACTCTTTCTAATTTTTCTCATAGGCATAGTAAAGCAGTGAAGAGAAACTGAAGGAAGCATTACATGCCTTACTGATCAGAAAACTGTTTCTGAAGTATTTGGGCAAACTACATATCTATGTAGTAAAATCTACAAAGGTAAGATATCTTCCTTTTCTATTTTATTTAGAAAACCTCATAACTAATGAAAACCTCTTTCATGAGTCTCACTGGGTTTACAGAAGTAACTTTATATGTCAAGGAGCAATTTGGAGCCTAAAACTTATTCTTTTAAGGGAGTTCTGTGGAGTCTTACCAAATTCCACAAGGTTTTTCATGATAGGATTTAGATGAAGGCAGATTGTACGTTAGTTCTTCTTCACAAAGCTTTCAAATCCATTCAAAAACGCCTCATGTAGGAAAAGACAGTAGCTCTTTATGATTTCAGGGTTAGCTGCAGTTTTGGCTTCTTTTACTTCCTGAATATTAAGTATGCCTTTAATCATGTAGTGATTTCATGCTGTTCCCTCTGAAATGGAGGTCTACAGTGAGTAGAGAATCTTTTTTTTTTCAGTATGAAAGCAATATCTTAAGTGATGTGCAGTTCATCAATCCACTCTTTGCTAGCTGAAAGTGCCACAGCTATTGTTGGTTAGAACACTGTTTTGTAAGTTTATTAGGCATTAAATGAAAGGTATTAAAATGGAAAGCAAACATTTGCATTTGAACTTCTGTGATGTTTCTGCTTCAGGTAGAATTCATGTAAATAGAAACTCTGTTTCACAGTGGCTGCTACAATTATGTTCAATAACAGCATTAAGAAGAAGCGCAGCTCCACTGTGCCAAAGTCTTTGCTTTCAGAGTTCAAAATTTCTTTATGAAAATTGTGATTCTGACATCCAGCAGTACAAGTCTCAAATTCCCACTTAAATCTGTAAGTTTCTGAAGTGTGTAAATGTTTGTTTGCATTCACACATTCACTTCTTTATTCACATTAAGGTCTCCATGTTTTTGGAATTGCTTTCAGGCCTCTTTGTGGATCTACCCATACAGATTCAGCACAAAGATTGCTTTATTTCTGTGTGTTTGGGGTTTTTGAATAGGTTGAAGGTGTGGAGAGCATGGGTTATGATATTGAGCGCTTTGTGGGCTATGTTAACGAGGGGCTGTTGTGCTCCATCTGCCGAGATGTGTTAGAAGATCCACTGCAGGCTCCTTGCGAACACGCTTTCTGCACTGCCTGTATCCATGGGTGGCTTGTTCATCACAGTAACTGCCCTGAAGACAGACAAGTGATTGATGTGTCTTTGCTACGACCTCTCTACAGGTATCCAATAATCTTGGTGTGTGTTGAAATTACATTAATTTAGGATTTCTCCGTTTTGCTTGCACAGCTTCATCTCCTGTCGATACTGTCACTCAGGCTGTCTTTATCCAGCGTGCCTGTGGCAGACACCAACTACTTACATGAAAACATTAGCATTTTCTATTTATTGTAACTAACTTCTGGGGTGTTAAGATTTCAAAACTGAAAGGACACTTAGTTTGTTCTCCACCTTTTTATGTCTTGAATGCTGATTCTAGATACCTGTTTGAATATTATTCTGAATGTCCTTTATGGCATCAAAACTTTTGCATACTTGAATTTAGAGAAAGCAAGCAAATGCCAGTCACTACACACTCTATACCTCTTTTCAGTCTTAGATGCTGCAGTGGGGTTTGTAATTAACAATTCCTGGAGATATGAACCAAATTTCTGACCTTCAAATCCTTTCTAAAAAAGATCTTTAGACATATGAATGCCTGTTGTGAACCACCTTGTCATGTAAAGCAGGCTGTTCTCACTAGTGCCTTAGGTAACTGGTCAGGCAGTTGGACCATATGATTGTTGTTGGTTTTTCCCAAACAAGCTGTTGTTTTTTAAACGGTTAATTCCTGCTGGTGTCAGAACAAAACAGCTTCAACAGTAGACACAGCTTGCTGTTTAACACCTGCATTATCTAATTTTGCTCAGATTAGCAGTTATTATTTAAAGTCTCCAGCTACAGTAAATTTAACTTTCTTAGCACTTATAACATAATTTTTCATTCATGAGATTTTACTATCTGGAAGTTAACTATAGTGTAGACAGAGCACTAGAGTTTAATTTTTAGATTATTTTTTTTAATCTGTACTCACTGCAGTCCTTTAGTCTGGCATGTTTAGAAACAGAATTTAAATGGCAAATTAATGGCCCTGGTGTTTGTTATTGATAATATCTGCTGAGCCAGTGAAAGGTCACAATTACAAATTATTCAAAAATAAAGATTTCATTTGCACATTTAGATTTAGAGACTGAATTTTTCATTAACAGTGTTTCTTTCAAGCTTTTTTTCTGATATGGTCACTTGAATTCTTAAAAAAATAAATAAATTCAGCTACTTACAATTTTTCCTAATTGTGTTTAGGAATCCTAATTGTGATTAGGAAATGTGATTAGGAGATTAGAATCTTGCTTTCTTTTCCCAAAAGCTGAAAATACAAATTTTTCAATAATGTTCCCAGATTTAAGAGCAAATTCTTTTCTTTGCATGTAGATATATGAAAAATGATTTAAACCGTCTTCAGCTCCATTGCAGAAATAGAGAGTATGGCTGTGAAATGGTTTGTTCTCTGGAATCCATAGACAGGCATGAAAGGGAGTGTGAGTACAGTCAGATACCTTGCTCCAATGCTGGTGAGTAACATACAAAGAAGTTGAATCCTTCATATTAAACAAACACATTTGTCATCTTCCCATCGACAGAACTGCAATAATGGTCATTATTTTCTAACAGAAATTCAAAGCTTTGCCTGATCTGCTCTTTAAAGTAGTGTTTTTGAACAAAATATAGTAACAGTTTATGGCAGTCATGATGATTAGCAACTGTTTCTTATCCAAAAACGAACCAAAATTAATATGATGAGCTTCAAATGTATGGAAATTTAATAGTGCATTAGTTTCACCTTCTGTCAAGTATGAATTTGTTTTCCAGTTCTGACTGCATGTTTTGATGTTTGAATGAATGCAGTAGCCCCTGCAAAAGACTTAGGGATAATAATTTATTTATAAAACAACTGGTTGCCTCGTGCATGTGCAGCTGCCAACTCTGTGACATAGTTTTAGCAAGAACATATCTTGGAAATAAGAAATATTCTCAGCTAAATTCTAGTTAGAATTGTTCATGTTGAGGTTTTTGTTTAAAGCAAGGCTACACCTCCTGAGAAAAAAACATACTTCTAAAAAGGAACATACTGTTAAATTTTCCCAGTTGAATTAATTTGAAATGTTGTCTGTTCCTAGATAAAGTTAAAATCTAATTAATGATCTTAAGGGCGTAGTTGAGTCTGCCATTGTAATTAATTATGATATTATTAAGGTACTAGAATTGCTCTGCTAGAAGTTACAATTTTTCTCAGAAGTGACTTCTGGAGATGATTGATTCACCTGTTCTACTTCCTGCAGAAATAGTAGTGTTTTACAGATTTATGTTTTTACATCACACTGGGTGTCTGGTGTTTGGGGTGTGAAGGCTCTTACATCTCTTGAACTCTTTCCCAAGAATACATGGAGTATATTTTGAATACCTCAATTACAAATCATTATATTTATTAGTAAAGCTCTTCTAGAGAACTCATTTGTCATTTTCTGGCATGGATTGTTGGGAAGTGTCAATATTCGGTTGTTTCAGTTTCCTTAAGTTGATATTCTCTTCAAATTAAATGCAAGTGAGTATTTCAAGAAAGTGAGCCTCAACAATTAAACTACAAGCTTCCTAAATGTAGCAATAATTTATGTAGTACTTATTCTTTATTCTTTACATTTTACTTTTAATTACTACCAAACTGCAAAGTTTGTATCCTAGAATTTCTGTGGAAATATTTCTATCATTGTATGAGTTATTAAATGTTCATAAATAAATCCTGTAACTTATTACTATGATCTAGCACATTATGGACAAGACCAAAAAATTGTCTGGAAAACAAGTTTACATTCCATCTCACTCACATCTCTCTTTACTGCATCTTTGGACTTTTCTCTGAGTTTGGTAGCATAATATTTTTTTTACATATATGTATTCTTTGTAAATTCCAGTCATTACCATCTATGATGGTAGCACAGACAAGCTGCTAGTGTTTTAGCTTGGCATCAGGATTGTCATTACTGAAGTTGATTTAATGCCAGACCAGCAATAGAAGATTTTACAGAAAATACCTCCTTCCAACCTTTCAGTATGTTCAATTAGTGCTTAAGTATCTTAATAAGACCTCTTCACAGCGTTGAATTAGTAGCTCTGTGCGTGTAACTGCCATATTTCACATCCTAAAGAAGTCACTTCTCTCAGCTTCCTTTCTTGAGGGATTGTTTGGATGACTCAAGTTGCTTTTGCTGTAGCTGACAGTCTTGCCTTGCTCCCCTTGCTCAGGCTGTACCGTGCAGATCGAGCGGCGGAACCTGGACGGGCACCTGGCGGTGTGCGAGTTCCGGAGCCGGGAGTGCCCCAACGGCTGTGGCTACACCATCCTCAGCGCGGAGGACACGCAGCACAACTGTGTGGCAGAGCTAAGGACCGAGCTGGAGCTGCTTCGGTACCAAGCTTCTCTTTCTCTCGTGTCTTCGTTGGGCTGGGCTTCAAGTCACTGCATGAAGCACTTTGAAATACTAGCACTGGATTCTGGTAGATGTTAAATGGTCCATTAATTACTTGGGGCCAGAATTTTATTACCTGTCAGCATAGAATTTAAATTCTTGCTGTTTTGATTCTTTTATTGTTGGGCATTTTTTTCCAAGTTCTATAAATCTTAAAATACCATTGCCTACAGTTGAACAGAACTGCAACCTTATTGAAGGTGGCAATTTAATTTTTCCATTGGCCTGTTATAGAGACAAAGTCACATCATTTAATAATTGTATTTAGTTCATGTTTTTACAGATTGAGAAGCTAAAAATCTTATTTTGGCAGGTACAGGTAGATTCAACCACTGAAGGTCTAATTTTGATTTTTTTTAAAGTTTGGTAGATTAACAGTCAATGAATATGACTCTTCTTACCAGCATCCTTGTTTTCCTTTTATGTATGTTTCTGTAGCTTTCCCTTTTCATTATATTCCAGTTGTACTTTTATTTTTCCCCCACATGCTCCTTCCCATTTGTATATTTCAGCTCATAAGTGTTGTGGTTTTGAGCACTGCTGTGAAGCAAAGCTCAAATATAGTTTAAATGCATTGAGACACAAGTGATTCTGCTACCTGGTCTCTGAACTCAAAAGGTTCATGTAGTGCTGTCTGGTTTTGGCTGTGGAGCTGTGTGAGTGACTAGGCTGTAACAGTTTACTGCACACTCTCATTTAGAGTCCAACATAAAAGTGGAGATTACACAGAATCATGGAATCATTTAGATTGAAAAAGAGTATTTAGCAGTACTACAGGATTCTGACTTTTTATCTTGGCTGCCTCTATTTCACAACACTCAGCAAGCACATACTGTAGGCAAACAGCAGGAAAGTCATAAATGCACCTTCTTGAGCTCTTGGAATTATTTGAGGAATATGATATGATTGTCCTTCTATAGGTTCGTCATGGGAACTTTAATGCCCCTGGACACAATGCACTTCTTTATACTATTGTGTTTTTTTTATTTTAAATTAATAAATCATGTCTCTACAGAGACATCCTGTAGAGCTTGATGGGAATCAGTTCAGTCTGTTTGGCTGCAAGAAGGCTTTCTGGATTTTGAAGATCATTCTTTTCTCTGCTTACAAGATGTAACAAGGAGAAATAAACTTTTTAGGTCAGAAATGATCTGCAGAGTGGAGGAGGCAAAACATGAGATGGAGTCAAGGTTAGATTCACAGAGAAGGCATATGGTCCAAAAAGAGAGTATTCTGCAAAATGAAATTGAAGAACTAAAGGTAAATACAATCCTTTTTTTTTTCCCTCTCTTTAACAGTCTAGCTTTTTGCTTTTTCCTGTAGCAGTTTCTTATTTTGTAAATAAAGTCTCATACAGAGGAAGATGGCATTAAGTATGGGAAGCAAAGCCATCAAAGCTTTGCCAGGTTAGCTCTGTGGAGAAGCAGACTGGATGCTGTATTCCTATGGTTTATCTGCTTCAGGTTCACTGGAGCTCAGCTAGGTCGTCCATCCATGTTCTGTTTATGTGTAACATTTTCAACAGATAAATCTGAAACTGATTTCAGTGTCTAAATGTAGAGTATACATCACAAACTGAATGTAATTAAATATCCAGCTCAATTTTTAATTGCTGTTCAAAGTGGCTTAGTCCAGAGCTGACGCAGAGCCCTGCTGCCAGCAGTGGTATTTGCACCGTGGTCAGAAGGTTAGAAAGGTTCGCAGTAAACTTCATCAAGTAATAAGCAAGGCTGTCTTATCCTTTTATTCATCCTCTTTTTATTATATCACAGAACAATTTTTAAAACAATAGTTTTGAAAAGCTTTATAAAGTTTTTTTAAATTTTATCATTTACATTTTTATTTTTACTGGATTTTGAGTTAAATCCTTGAAGAGTGTATCTGAACAAAACCACAACCATCTTTTGTTTGGATTCTTAAAATAGAAAATAAAGGTAGCAAGTGAGTAAAAGGTATGTTTCTTATCATACTTTGTAAGAAACAAAATACAGAAACAAAATATTTTTGAAAAACATACTGGAATCTTTAGAACAAGACCATCCCACAGGATGAATGCTGGATTGTGTCTCAAATTGTTTACATTCGTTGCACTATCAAAAAATTATTTTAGTGGTTTTTATTCTGAAGACTCCATCACCCTATGTGCATGGCCAGTTCGACTTCACTGCACTGTCATTAGAAGAGGGTTTGTTTCTTGCAGTAAATTTGTATTTGCATTTCAGAGTCAGATGTCACGAATGATGTCAGATGTACGGTCTCTGATGGCTGCAGAGAGACAGCACCGCCAGGAGCTGGAGCAGGCAGAGCTGGAAAAACGGGAGTTAATGGAGCTGCTGAAGGGGCTGCAGAAGGACTGTAGATTGACTACTACAGAGGGAAGCAGGAAGTCAAATTTCCGTCCTTTGACACGACTAGAGAGTGTTAAAAGAAAACCCAGGGAAGTTACAGTTATCTAAATAGTACTAAACTCAGAAAGCATTTTCTTCAAATATTGGCTTCTGGCAAACTATTCTCTTTGCATGATTGGTAAACTTTATATAATTTCTGATTTACTTGGGTTTTTTTGAAGTCTGAATTACAACTGTATTTCCTTTGGGGCTATAAAAACAAACAGAAGATCTTTTTCCTGAGGGTATACTGGTCATTAAAACCAGTAATTGGAAGACATATTTTTAGTTGATGTTTTTATAAAAAGGGAAAGGAGACTTGATTTATTCTTTCTTTACTGTACCACTTACAGGAATCTTTCAAGACTGAAAGCTACAGCCTTTTAAAGTCAAAGACACAGACTATTATGGACCAGGAAGAAAAAACTATTTCAGTATCCCTGTTAGAAACAAAAAAGCAAATGTGACCATTTGAGATGTACTTAATTTGGGGGAAAGTGAATAGCAGAATTAGTAAGTCAGTAATAGAAATTAACAAGATTTGGTTTGTTTGTAGTCTGTAGAAGGTCTTATTTCAAAGGTAGAAAGCAAGCACTTTAAAATGTAATTCGTCTACTATGTAACAGCTTTGGGTGAGGTTGACTGTTGCTTTAGAGCTTCATCTCATTTCCAAGGCTGATAACACATTTAAAAGACTAATACTAAAGCCCAAGGTAGTAGAATAACCTAAAATCCTTTAAACAGATGTGTGAATAACTTTGAGTTTGTGGGAATGGATTTGCTTCTTTCTTAAAAATTTGAAGCTTTTATATGTGAAAGTATCAGGTATTTCTACAGAATCTTTTAAGCATAAGACCAGTTCATTTGGTACTCAATGTCTTTATATATAGATACCTAGAGTGTTCTTAGTTTTCTTGTGGCAGGTTTAAGGCTACTTGGTATGCACAAGAGATGAATATTTGCACAGTCACTTGGGCTTCAGACATCTGTGCTAGTGCTCAAGCAGGCACTGGCATCAGAGAGTAACAGAACACCTCTGTGAGTGCGAGTAGGTCAGTGATCTGCTCTGCTTAGCAGTACAACTGAAAGGAGGGGTGGCAGGGTTAGGGGACATTAGAGCATCTGAGGAAGAGATTGACTGATAGAGCCATTCTCCACCTCCCCTGAGGCAAATGTACCAGTCAAACGCACCTCAGAAAGTGGAGGATCACTAGAGATGAACCTAGGGTGGCAGGCCTGTGATGCAGGCAAAACCATTGACCTAGCTAAAGTGCATCTCCACCAACACACAGTGTGAGCAGCAAGCAGGAGGAGCTGTTGTTCAGCAGGAAAGTTTTAATGTTGTCACCATCACAGAAACATGGTGGGATGACTCACCTCATGGGAGTGCTGCAGTGGCTGGAGATAAGCTTTTTAGAAGAGACAGGTGAAGCAGGAGAGGTGGTTGGATAGCACTGTACAATAAGGTGTGTTCTGATTGTATTGAAATTGATGATGAAGATGACAAGGTTGATCCTCTGGGTAAGGATCACAGGGAAGGTCAGCAGGGCTGACTTCTTGTTGCGAGTCTGTTAGAGGCCACCCAGCCAGGAACAGGCTAATGAGGCGTTCTACAAGTAGCTGGCAGAGGTGTCACAGTCACCAGCCTTTGTGCTCATGGGTGAGTTCAACTTGCCAGATGTCTGCTGGAAATACAGCAGAAGGGAAGCAGCCTAGGGGGTTCCTGGAATGTGTGGAAGACAGCTTTCTAACTAACACAACTGGTAAATGAGCCTAACAGAGGAGGGGCCCTGTTGCTTGTGGGCAAAGAAAGACTGGTGGTGTGATGGTCAGTGGCCATCTTGGGCAGAGTGACCACAAACTGTTAGGGTTTTCTGTGCTGGGTGAAGTAAGAAAGGGCAGCAGCAAAACTTCTGCCTTGGACTTTGGTGAGCAGACTTTGGCCTGTTTAGAACATTGATTGACCAAGTCCCTTGGGAGTCAGTCCTGAAGGCCAGAGGAGTCCAGGGAGGCTGGATGTGCTTTAAGAAGGAATTGTTAAATATTCAGGAGAAGACTGTCCCCAAGTGTGGAAAGACAAGTTGTCAGGGAAAAAGACCAGCATGGTTAAACAGAGAACTTAAGCTGGAATTTAGGGGAGAAAATGAGAATATATCACCTCTGGAAGGATGGTCAGGTAACTTGGGAGGACTGTAAGGACATCACAAGGTCATGTAGGAAGAAGATTGAAAGGGAAAAAACCCAACTAGAACTTGATTTGGCCACTACAGTTAGATAACAAAAAAAGTTTCTATAAATACATTGACAGCAAAGGGAGGGTCAAGGAGTGTCTCCACCATTAGTTGACTCCAGAGGGTGGTGTAGTGACAGGGGCTGAGGAAAAGGCAGAGGTACTTAATGCCTTCTTTTCCTCCGTCTTCAATATCAGGATCAGTTGTCCTCAGGATACCCGGCTCCCTGAGATGGAAGTTGTTGATGGACAGATGAGTGAAGTCCCCATAGTCCAGGACAAGATGGTTAGTGACCTGCTGTGCCAGTTAGACACTCACAGGGCTATGGACCCTGATGGGATCCACCCCAGAGTAATGAGGGAACTGGCAAAAGTACACACTGGCACTGGTGAGGCTGCACCTTGAGTGCTGCATCCAGTTCTGGTCCCTCAGTTTGAGAAGGACATTGAGATGCTTGAGCACGTCCAGAGGAGGGCAACAAGGCTGGTGAGGGGCTTGGAACACAAACCCTGTGAGGAACAGCTGAGGGAGCTGGGGGTGTTCAGCCTGGAGAAAAGGAGACTCAGGGGTGACCTTATTGCTCTCTACAACTTCCTGAAAGGTGGTTGTAGTCAGGTGGGGGTTTGTCTCTTTCTCCAGGCAGCAACTGACAGAATGAGAGGACACAGCCTTAAGCTGTACCAAGGGAAATACAGGTGGATATTAGGAAAAAGTTTTTCATGGAAAGAGTGATAAAGTTCTGGAATGGTCTGCCCGGGGAAGTGGTGGAGTCACCATCCCTGGATGTGTTTAAAAAAAGACTGGCACTCAGTGCCATGGTTTAGTTGTGGTGTTAGGGCATGGGTTGGACTCGATCATCTTGAAGGTCTCTTCCAACCCAGTGATTTTGTGAATTCTCTAAATTTGCCAAAACACTTTAAATCATCTATCAGCAGTCCTGCTTAACTGGAGGAGTTTCAGCTGACTGGAGATTAGCAGATGTAACACAAGAATGGTTGGAAGGATGATCTGGGGATCTACAGGCCTGTCAGCCTGACCTCAGCTCTGGGCAAGGTTCTGGAAGAGATCATCCTGGGTGCCATTACATGGCACATGCAGGACAACCAAGGGATCAAGCCCAGACAACATAGATTGAAGAAAGGCAGGTCCTGCTTGACTGATCTGATCTCATATGACTAAGTGACCTGCTGAGAAGATGAGGGAAAGGCTGTAGATGTTGTCTATCTAGATTCGGTAAAGCATTTCACACCATCTTCCACAGCGTCCTCCTAGATAAACTGGCTGCATGGGACTTGAATGGATGGACTCTCCAATGGATAAAAAGTTGGCTGGTTGTCAGGCCCAAAGAGTGGCGAGGAATGGAGTTAAGTCTATTTGGCAGCTGGTCACTAGTGGTGTTCCCTAGGGCTCAGTATTTAGGCCAGTCCTGTTTAACACCATTATTAATGATCTGGACATGGGGATTGAGTGCATCCTGAGTAAATTTGCAGACAACACCAGGTCAGATGGGAGTGTTGATCTGCTCAAGGGTAGGAAGGCTGTGCAGACAGACCTGGACAGACTTGATCAGTGTGCCAAGGATGAGTGCACGAGGTTCAGTAAGGCGAAGTGCTGGGTCCTGCTCTTGGGTTGCAGCAACCACATGCAGTGCTGAGGACAAAGTGGCTTGAGAGAGCAGAAAGGAACTTGGGTGTGCTGGTTGACAACCAGGCTAATATGAGCCAACATGTGCCCAGGTGGCCAAGAAGGCCAGTGACATCCTGGTCTGTATCAGAAATAGTGTGGCAGTGATTGTCCCTCTGTATTTGGCACTGGTGAGGCCACACCTCAAGTGCTGTGTCCAGTTTTGGCCCTTCACTTTGAAAAGGAATTTGAAATGCTGAAGCGTGTCCAGCAAGGGCAACAGAGCTCATGAAAGGTCTAGAAAGCTTGTCTTGTGAGGAGCAGCTGGAAGAGCTGCGTTTGTTTAGTCTTGAGAAGAGGAGGCTCAGGGGAGACCTCTTCACTTGCTACAACTCCCTGAGAGGAGAGTATAGCAGGGTGGAGACTGGTCGCTACTACTGTGTCTGTAGTGAGAGGATAAGAGGTAATGGCCTTAAGCTCAGACAGAGGAGATTCAGATTAGATGTTAGAAAAAAAATTTCTCTGTTAGGGTGGTCAAGTGTTGGAATAGGGTGCCCAGGGAGCTGGTAGAGTCACCATCCCTAAAGGTGTTGAAGAGTTGTCAGGATCTGGGGCTGAGCAGTGGTTTTGGGAGTTGCAGGGCTAGTTCTGGGTTGGCAGTTGAACTTGGTCTCCTTCACCCTTGATGATTCTATGATTCAAAGTTTGCAATAGGATTTTTTAACAGACACACAAATCAAGGAGTCTTACATTTATCTGTAAGCACTGCGTGAGAAATCTGTTCCAAGACTTTCTCCAAACTTTTACACAGCCTGTTCATGTTGCTTTCAGTGGTATAACTAAGCCATATTCTCAGCTCATCAGTGGACTAACTACAGAGATATCTGGCCTTCTGTTTACTGAATGTATTAAATCAGTTTTGGAGGCTCAGGAAAATGTGTGCAGGTTCGACCACCTGTATGTTACTTTTATAGTTTAGAAAGCAACTGCATTACTGTGCATGCCTTGCTGTCACTCAGAGCAATGCTTTTATAGCTAATAGCATAACCAAAGAGGCAGTAACCTTCTTTAGCACACAGTCTACATTATGGAGATTTGTGGTCAGAGCTGTCTGAATTTTGGGCATTAATAAATCCTTCTAACTTGCTGTTTCTTTAGTACCTCTGAGGCAGTTGTGCACATATTCAGGTCTTACGTATTTAAAAACTGGTCTTGTGTATTTAAAAACTGACATAAATAGCTCTTCTGTAAAGTAATTGAGAGTATTTGGGGCATTAGCAATCTCACCAGTTCATGCCATAGCACATCTCTTAAGCAGCCATATTTAACAATCTAAAACAGTAAACCAGTAGCTATAATTTGGGAAGACCTTCATTCACATTAAATGTTCAGTGGTCAGTTCACTTACGTCAGTGTGTGTATTAAAGCAATAGGCAGAAAATGAGAATGCTGTTACTCTCGTGTTCTGAACAAGCAAGCTGTGAGTGTCTGTGCTCTGTGGGACATTATTGCAGCATTCACACTTATTTCCAAGCTTTTTCACAACACATTTAATGCTGTTAGATTCAGTTAGTGCTTTTCTGTGTACTGTAACTGTGTGGTTGTGATGTGACTTTATCTACTTTGCCTAATGTAAAGAAGAAATTACTTAAAAATCCATTAGAACTTGATGAGCTGGATCATCTTTCCTGAGTCAGAGGGTAGTAACCCAACATTTTCTGTTGTGACCACAGAAGAAAGTAAGTTATCTGCCCTGTACATTCCCCATAATGGGATCTCTGCATTTGTTTGCTTTAGAAACATCACCCACATATTTCTGACTAAATTCCTCCTAGTATGGGAAATAGGGTTTATTTAATGTTTACTTAGCATTTGGCCTGCTGTCTTTTCTTTAAGTGATGGCATGAAACTGCATGAGCAAATGTGTCCAAGGTGGCAATGAAGGATTTTCTGGTGTGCTATCATGCTCTGACAGTCTGAACTTCCAGTGTGGAAATGTGGCAACGCTTTGGGTCCACCATCTGCTGGCATGGGCTGTCAGTTTGGGTGTCCTTTAGCGGCAAAGAAACACTTTCAGAGATGTTTTAAACAGGCACACAGTAGCTAATGGCATCAGGTCCCTCTGGTGACTTTAAGCTTTATGCCATTTCTCTGGGTTGATAACAGTTCTGCACTTCAGATTTTCCTCTGCTAATGAACCCCTCACACGGTGGCATTGCTGAAGTATCATCATTTGACCTGTCTTACAATTGACTAGACTGACATTAAATAGCCCGTTATGTTAATATTTCATCTACTTTCTGCTTTTCCATAGCAGTTGGCAGCAGCAAGGGATATTTTTTCTTTCAAATAGTCTGTTAATCCTGTTCACAAAAACTAAGACTCCAAATATTGTACTAGACTTGACATAAGTTAAAGCTTTTCACTTGAAAATTATTCTTCCTAGTCACGATCATACTTTAGCATTATATGAGACTGGAGGATTACAGGATTCCAGCATGGAATTACTGGTATTCCTATTCTCATACTAAATCACACTTTAATCAGTTCCATTTCCTCACAAGTGGAACTGCTGCTCCAAGTGTACCAGTAACTGTGCAAATTGTTGTACTTTGAATTGCTGCTTCTGGCTTTTTGCAGCTGGAAGAAGGAGAGTAAAGAGAACAAGTGTGGTGTGATTGTTCCTTCAGCCCAAAAGCAGAGATGTGGCTTCACCAGCTTGTGCCACCAGCCAGCTTACCAGTGTGAGCTGCCAGCATGTGGCAGGGAGTTAACAAGGCATTAGAATTAAATGGAGATTAATTCTTTATCCACAGGTAGGTGGGTACACAATGTCACAGTACCAAGCCTGGGAGATTCAGAAACAAAACTCAGAGCAAGTTGTTAAATAAGGTATGTGGAACTTGTATATACAAAAGTTTCTTGACAGCATAGAAGGGAAGGGAATTGCACAGTCCAGCAAAATACTTGCTATAGTGATGTATTTTGACTGGCCAAAAGTGGTTTGATCTGAACTGTTCTTAGGTGTTTGTGTGAAGTAACATTTTAATAGTCCCTGGTTGTAAACAGTTCCTACAATTTATAGAAATTGGTAGCCTTGCAAATGAAATTTTCCATGTGCTGTCCTCTTGGATGTTTCTGGCATGGTGCTTCTCTACTGCCGCTTTCCTTAGAAGTGCTGGGTAGTATTGACAAGGAGCAGTACTAGCCTTGCCTTTCTCCCGTACTGTGTCAGATGGAGTACGGTAGGTCAGGGAGATTTTACCACGCAGAAGATGCCTTTATAAAAGACCTACAATTCTATGCAACTTTCTATTAACTGAGTAAACACTGAACCGTCTTCCAGCATTATGGGTCGCTGCCAGTCTATTTACATTTTCTACCTTTATATGCACAAGGATAAACCAGCACTTAACAGATCTTAATCTCTAGTGTGTGTAAGAAATGGTAACACTTTGTATCACTTTGAAGTACACTTTGTACAAAAGTTGAACTAATAAAGGGTCTGCACCATAATTTAAAAATTTTGGTTCACTTCATTCTGTACAGGAGTTTGATTACCCTCTTTATCAGATGGAATAGCAACATTTAGGTACACTGGTCTGCAGAGCGCAGGCGTCACAAATGCACTGCAATTCCAGGCTTGGTGCCCTGGAGTAGGCAAGGCGGCATTTCCCCTCCTAGAGGGAGCAATAAACAAAGCAGGTGTTCAAACCACCCCTTCTCCAGGTTTCCCTCCCACCTCACAGATGGGAGTTTCTGAACGGGATGAGCAGCTGCAAAAATTTGAGAATTCTTGGAGTACAACACTCCAGTCCTGCACAGATAATAGGACAATGAAGGGCAAGAAGGGAAAAATTCATTCTCTCCATCAACTGCAGGAATCTTACCCCTAATGCAAGTTTTTTTATGGCCACTACAAAAGCCCTGGTGGGAACATATAAGAAGAGCAAAAAACAGCTGTTTTATTTGCTTAAACATGAGCAATCTGGACATGGGACACTCTACCAGGAATTTGCTCCATGCTGTCCTCTGTCTTCACTGACTAGACACTGTCTCTTACCTGATGGAGGAGTTACTCAGCAGAAAAAAAGGAAGGCTGAAAGCCAACATGGCACAACCAGAGACCAGCCCAGGATCTGTTTATCTCCTACACCTCTCCATGTGCACCTGGCCCTCAGCCACGTTACAGACTGCACAGCAGCTAAAGATTATAGAAGCAAAACCCAATGCACACAACTTGTCTCACCCTTACGCCTCACACAAACTGTGCCTTTTGTCTCTCCGTGCTGCACTGGAGATCTCTTCTGCCTCACTCACCCTCCTCCCGCTGTTCTGCTCATCAAGTAAGCACAGGAGTCTCTGAAGTTAGCCACTCCCTGGTGTTCCAGTCAGGAAACAAAACTTGAAAATGTCTTTTAGCCAGAGTATCAAAACCAAAGTGGAACACTTCTTTGAAGTGTTATTTACTCATGGTAGCAATCCCATTTTAAAAAGCAAACCACGTAACACCTGAGTTTTAAACAGCATTTTTTCATGCTGGATTTATCCATGAAAGGAACCACTTTGTATTGAAGGGTCACAGAACTAAATTCATTAATAAGGAAAAAAAAAAAAAAAAAACCCAAAACATTATATACACACACTTCTTTTTTCAAGTTTAAATTTACACAGCTTTCATACACCAATGCAACCAACCCTTTATTTCCTCCTAGTTTGAAACTTACTAATGTGACATGCTGTATATTTTAAACTCTGAAGAACCAGTACCAAATATTTACATATTATTCCATGCTTGACACTTTACTTTTCATTTCAAATTCCCTGACAAAATCCAAATTATTTATATCCCTGCTAATTTTCAAAACAGTAATATTTCTAAAAAAATAAAACCACCTTAAACACAGGGTATAAAGGAATGAGTCAGCTTTAAAAATATTTATGCAGTGCTCCTTAAAAAACAGCATTAGTAACAGTAATGCCTGTGAAAGCTCCACCCATTTTAGTCATTATTAGCAAAATTGCATCTCCCTCTTGTTTTACCATTCAGAAAATTGTTTGGCTTCCAATCCACATCTATGTTATTTTAAATAAGGTTAAACCCTTAAAGAACTGATATTGTTCCCTGTAGGTGCACCCAGTCAATTCAAGGACGTTTCCCACTTTCATAGGTTATTCAGTCACCTCCCAAACAGTGGGACAGTTTGAGAGTCTCCACACAGGAAAAATACAGCTAATAGAGGCTTTCTGTGTATCAAATTAAAAGACTACTTAATTGAGTCAGGCAGTATAAAGGTAAAATAATAATTTAACATATTACCATACTTTAGAAACACTTAAAATATGATGTTGGCAGTAAGACCCCTCTATAGCACTTCTGTAATGTCAACAAACCAAGCATAAATGAAAATCAAACCTAAGTCTGACAGTGGAGCTCATTTGCAAATACTGCACGTGGCCTTTAGGCTACCCCACCCTGTCCAAAAATGCAATGGCTACTGAAAATCTGTTAATTCTATGAAACCCATGGAGCCCAAAGGAATGAAAACACATAAAACCTTACTTCACTGAATTCATTATGAAAATAAATTCAGAATTTAATCGAGTAGTGACATTTCTTTATGAATTCCTATTCATCCTTTTTCTTTTTCCACTGTATCTCAGTCTAATCACAGGAACAAAACTCCACCTCTTTATAGACCAGGTTTAACATCATTACCTGACATGTTGGCTCAGGTTATACACCTGTGTCTCTGCCCTCTCCTCAATTATGTTAGGCAGAGGAGAGGCAAGGAACAAATTAACTCCAGGTACTCTAAGGGTATGAGTATTTGCTTTTTAACTGAAAGTATATGCTGCTTTCCAGTGAAATAACTCCTGTGCTCCTAACACATGAGCTGGAGTAATAAAGTAAGTTAGGAATGTTGACTTATTCTCCCTGAAGTTAGTGACAGATTTTATTCAACTTTTACCTCGGTGGGACTTAAAAGTTTCTAATGTCATTTCCCAAGATGTACAACAAAACCTATATAAATTACAATTACATTTGTATACTTTAACAGATTAATTATTTTCAGTTATTCTTCTATCATCGGCTACTTCACCAGCTGGCATACACACCTCATTCATTAATAACCCAGACTGGCTAACAAAATAACAAAGGAATAAAAGGGCTAATGGCTTTAAACCTGAGAGGAAAAAAAAAACCAAAATTGCCGTACATACATTATTTTTTAATTTTCTTGCAGTAATAAGTAACACACAAAACACTTGCACCTCTCTTTTGGCACAATGAATATTTAAGAAGTCCTTCAAGTCTTAACTCAAAGAGGTGCTTTACTGAGTATTGTCTACTGAAATCCACAAAAAAATTGAAACATTCTTTCAAAAGGAACAAAAAATTTACAATTGTACACAAAAAGTCTTGAATTTTATTGAAATTTCAATTCTTGTATCAAACAAAAGCTTTTTCTTCAGACAAAAATATTCTCTTGGTGTCCTCCAGATACCAGAAACTCTGAATTGGTCCGTTAGCGACGCTGCTTTCTTTGTCATCTTCACAGAAGTCCACAAGGTTGAGCTGTTCCACCATTGGGTCTTATTTTATCTTGTGAAGGAACGTACATGACGACCTCTTCCACTGCCTCCACTAACAAATTTCCCTCTTGAGCCACCACTGCTACTACTATTAGCACTTGTCCAAGACGGTCCAATTCCTCCACGGCCTCTGGAAGCACGATCGCGAGGACTCGGTCGGTAGCCTTAAAGCAAAGAAAAGTATACTCAGTTGGAAAAAAAAAAAAAAAAAGCCCTAGGCGGAGTAGCTGCTGCAAAAGCGTAAGAAACAAAACCAGGATGAGATACAAAGAGCGTCTCTTTCCTCCTTTTAATTTTCACTTTTCTTTTAGGCAAGCACTGCTGTTTTAATTGCGCTATGATTACCATGGAGGTACGAAGACAATCGAATGACAAAAGTCTGAGTGCAAAATTAAGATTCTGCGATCAAGCGTTCAATTCAGCAAGTTTTATGGGTTACAGGGCAGTTCGTACGAAAGCACGTATCTGACACAGTCTCAGTGACAACTGTTCATATATGCTTAAAACATTTGCTGAATTTCAAGGTGTCTGCAGCATCCTTGCAAGGTTTCATTTGTAAAGCAAAAATGAAATTCAAGGAATTCTCTATAGTTCGATGCCCATATGAATACCATGTACCTGCTGAACTTAATGGTCTCAGTGGTGGCAGTGGACCCCTGTTAAAATTGCTTTGACCACCTCTACTGTCATTGTAGGTTCCCCTGGGCGTACTCTGTGCACTCCAACTGGAGCCTCGAGCACCTTCACGACGACTGTAATTTCCTAGATAGGGAGAGAAAAACCAACACACTGCTGAGCAAACATCACTGGGTTGGGGTTGTTTTCCATTTCAATCTTCGCAATACGCAGGGTGGTAACAATATTTACACAATTCAAATAAAGATACTCGGTATCAACATACCTGCAGTATTCCAACTTGAAGTCTACAAGTTATTCTGCACAGAATCAGGGAACAGATCTATTTATCAGGCAAGGACTCAAGTTGAAAAGAAATCACATTATCTAGCGTATTAAGACAGACTCTTATACTTTCAGATTTTATGGTGAAATAAATCCTAGTATTTATAACTTTATGAATAGAAGTATTTTCTGTTTCTACTTTGCAAGGACTTGCCCTAATTATGGGATGGAAGGAAAAGGAATGCAATCTTTATGTATGAAAGAAATTTAACACTCTGTAGGTTACAATCTCCAGGTTCACTGAAAATTGCATCTTATTCTTGTCAGGATCGTCCATCCTTTTATTCCAAAGCCTCATTTAAACCCAGAGATGTACTGTGGTGCTTGATTTCAGAAACTACAGTGTCACAAAAAGCAGGGAAGCACTCCAAGGGTCACTAAAATAGCCGACTCCTTTTGTAAAAGAGAGGCAGAAAGGCAGCATGGGAATTCACAGCCTTGTTTCAATTGTACAGCTTTAGAGGTTCTCACCCTTAAGACAATCTTTCCTGGTGCTAAACAACTCTTTGCAGTAACACTGCTTCAGGAAGATCTCATACTGGGGATGATGAACTGCTAGGAAATTGGTTTAGTATTACTGAAGCAACTTTAGCTTACATCTACTCCAGGTCTAATACAGGAACCAACATACCTTTTGAAGCAGGTGGTGTAAAGAACCTGTTCTGACTGTGAAAAGCTCCTCGTCCTCCACGATTCCCTGAGAACCCACCACGTGAAGATATCTTCTGTGACACTTTTGGTGGCCTTTTGGCTGGTGGTATCCCATCTGGAGCAACCACTTCTTTGCTCTCTGCAGCAACAAAATCATCCACATGCATGGAGGGTGGCCTGCTTGTGTTCTGTTTCCTCTGACGAAAGATATCATGCGGTCGAATTCCTTGTCCAAATCCTCCCCTTCCTCTTCCTCTGGGTGGTGGCACAACATGAGCTCTCTTTGCAGGCTCTATGTACTCAGATTTCCCACTGTCATGACAAACCATGATTTAGTTAGCTAATGTAACACTCTATCACTGATGTATGTTCAGGCATTCTCCACACTGGAGATGCAATTTGAAAGGTATTTGACATTTTGACAACATACAAATCAATGCTGAAGACTCTGTTAACTCATTAAACTCATTTTACCTTGATGTTATGAAGGTCTCATGCTTGTGCTTGCCAAGCTTGAACCCTTTTGTGGTTTTTGTGCGTCCAGGAGATGATGGTTCTGACAAAAATGACCTCTCCAATTCAGCTTGCAAGTCAAAGTCACTGCAGCCCTTCTCTGACAGTTCAATTAAGTCAACTTTTACCTTCAAAGAGAGAGTTTAATCAAAACAACCATTACTATCACCTCCAAAAAAGAAAAAGAGAGCAGCAGTAACAAAACAAAAAATGCAGCAGAGCTGCAGCAAAATTATCTTGACAGATCTGAACACAAAAGGAGTGAAGGGCATAGCTCTGAAATATGAACATCTGTCTTGTCACTTAATGCCCCACAGTGGGACAGTTCTCTTGCTTAAGATACAGCTCTATAAATTTATTAATGTCACTTTTATATAGTTTTGGTTTTGCTTAAGAAATTAAAGCATAACTATCTTTGCACGTAAAAGACTACAACTAAAAAAGAATTAAGGCAATTAAGTCAACAGAAACTGATTATTTCTCACACAAGAAATTAAGACACTGCCAATTCTTTAGTTCTAAAAAACCAGGAATGCTACTGTATTTTTCACTATTAGCTTTAAAGTTTAGATTGTAAGTTTCAGCAATTGTGAAAAGCTTTTGTGCAGGTAGTTTCATTTACTACTGCCATGTTTCTCACTTTCATCACATCAGAACAAATATTTAAATAAAAAAAAAAGTGAAGCTATCAGGCTCTTGTGGGTATTAATGAAATGACAGAAGACAAGCAAGGAGAAGAAACTAAATCACATTGTTTTTCTACATTTAATACAAACTGATGAAAAGCCTCAACAGCAGTGCAAAAGCAGTTTGGGACTGACACAGCAACTGTTCCCCTAAGGTACTGGAAAAGATACGAATTTTGTAGCAGCTTCCAAGTCAATCTGAAGGCATTTGATAACCCCTTTAACAAATGCCAACCTCTATCTAGAGTAAAGTTAGAAAGGTGAGCTCAGGAAAACAAACCATCTGGCCACATGAATTTCTGATGCTACTAGCTCAGATTAACCCTCATTTTTAAATCCACTTCAGATACATTAATGAAGCCTTTTACCATATCCAGGTCAGTGTCTATTTCTTCAGCCTGAAAGGGTGAGAACCACATGGACTTCAGCTGCTCATCCATCACATCTGCCAACACGTACGTGGTCCTGCAACAAAACAATGCCAAAGGCCTGTTTGGTTATGAACCACAACCAACTGCAAGTGTACACAGCACCACAGGGACGTGGGGTGAACATCACTGCCCTACCCTTGATACTTACATGATATTAAACACATTGGGACTCGTAGGTAGCAGTGACAACAGTGCTAGATCCTGCTTTTAATATACTTAATTTACGTATGTATAAATTACTCCATTTTCTCAAATAATTCACAAGTAGACTACTGACACACTCAACCTTTTTACCTGTTGTTAAACAAATTCTGAAGAGAGTCAGGTGCAGAAAGAGTAGGCTCAACATCCTGGTCACTCAGTGGACAAGAATCACCCGCTGATTCCAACATCTGCCTCACTCCAACAATGTTGTCCAGTAAAGATTCAAGGCCATCATCTTCCTTAGAACGATCCTGTGTCAACATAGAACAAGTCAGAATTTTTTCTCCTCTGCACAGAAGGAATAATGTTTTGCTTATTTATTAAAAAAAGGGTGAGGTACTATACAACAGTCTACCTAGCCACAAATAGTGAAAGTAAGACACCTGAGTACACAAACAACAGCAGAAAGCTCCTAGGTGTGGTATTAAACATACTATGTCACCACATGCACCTTCTAGGTTTCATGCCCAACTGATGCAATATCCTTTATAACAGTCTCAAGGAAGACACTGACACAGGTTTTATTTAAGAAGCTCTCTGTTAAAGCATTCCAATGCTGTGTGTCTACTGTTCCAATTTTGGCTTTTAATCTCTTAGCTAACAGATGTAGGCAGCCAGGGAAGGGACAGGAGGGAATATAGCAACTGAAAGGCATTTGTGATAAACAGGCTGTGGACCAGCTGTTTCACAGACTCTCTTAAATTAGCTCCTACTGCATGGCTGCCATCAGTTACATAGAACCAGATTTGAGTACCAGAGTTAAGTTTGCAATTATAATCACAGAAAAGTCAGATGCATTGAATTCTGCATGTCCTCTAGTCCAGTCAACACCATCACTGCTGGATCACTATGATCAAAGCCAGGTCAGATCAGCCATAACTTTATCCAGTCATGTCTAAAAAAAGTTCTAGTGACAGAGAGCCCACAACCCCACTGACCTGTTCAGTGCTTCACTTCTCTCTCAATGATTAATTTTTTTTCCCTAATGTCAACCTGAACCCCTGAAGCCACACTGTGGGGGCATTGCCCCTTGATTTATCATCTGGAATTACCAAAAGAAGTTTGATTCCACCACCTTTGTTACTATCTTCCCAAACAGCTGTGGCAAACTCTGAAATAGTTCCTGAGTCCTCTTCACCAGGCCAAACAAGCCCAGCTTCTTCCTCATCTCTCTAGCACATGTGGTGTAGGTCCCTGACCACCTCAGTAGAACCCTCTCCTACTTTTCCAGGTCTCTCTAGAACTGGTGAGAAGGCAAAGCTGGTCACAGGTGAACACAACACTCCACATGAGAGCTCAGCAGCATCCCATGGTGGGAGACAACAAGGCCTCTGGATGTGCTGACCATGCTCCTTCCAGAATGGCTGAGAACACACTCACTCACCTGTTTCTAGTGACCCTTCACTGTCGGCCCACATTTAACCTATCAACCAATGGAACCACCTGGCCCTTGTCAGCCCAGCCTGCAACAAGGCATGGGATTATCCTGCTTTCACTGCAGACCTTTGCATTTTTCCTAATGACCCACACAAACTTTCTGCTAAATCAATCCTAAAGCATTTATTGAGGACTCTCTGGATTGAGGCTTTGCTGTATGTCAGATCAGTCACTCTCCCCATCCTACTGGTATCCACAAATTCACTGAAAAGGTATCCATTGTTCAGGCCTCTGATGAAAACATCCAACAATATCCAGCCTCCAGTATTAATACCACTTACCATCCACCAGTAACACTCAGCCACTCCTAAGCTGAGGCTCCTGTTGTTTATTACATTAGCAATCTGCTTCACCACTACCCTACACCCTTTGCTTGTAGGCATGTACTGCCTTCCATGACATCAGTAACTGCCTGGGCTCGTAGCATGTGCTGCTACAAAACCACAACATCATCTTGATTATTTGAATTTTTTTACCATAACATGTTTCTCCAGATCAAGAAGTAGGCTTTCTGGGGTTTCTTCTTTGTTCTGCAGTAGATGTTTTAACTCTGCAGTGGTAAGACCCAGCGTTCTGCCTGAATGGGATCCATCTGTTTCCATAAGGCTTCCATCATCTCCACAACATCCCTAAAATATTTGACAGTTCAGGAATAAGTACTCAAAAATGTTCAGCACTTCTGGACTGCAAACCCCTTTGAATTCAAACACACATAGAGCATATCTAGCAAAATTAGTTCTCTTGATTTAAAAACATATGATGTAAACTTTTAACAAAGTACACTTCAACAAGCAAGTTTATATACTGCATCAAGACAAATGCAACCCTTTCCTGTACAAGATGAGGTCTGTATCACAGAATTAACAAATATTTTACAGTCCTTGCTACACTACACATCAATACAGCAGCTGTCTAACAGGATGCTGTGCATCTAAACTGGGACACCACAGGATACTATTCACCTAGGAAATCAGTATGAACCCATATGCCTTTCTTCCTACTAAAAAACCCTGTAACTAAACATACATCCTTGCCCAGCTTTCAGAGATTTCATTAAAAACTAAAGATGGTACTAACATTACTAATGGAAAAGCCTTACCCAGCAATCAGCAGAATCAACTGCTTTCTGAAATAATTGCTCCTGATCATGTCCCACACTGCAGATTTCAGAGTAATACAGCTGAGTTTAAGCATTCAATACATATTCACTTACCAGAGTATCGGAGTTTAGAATCTGTCGCATAAAATCCAAAAATGAAGAGGCCAGTTCACCCGTGTCTTTGCTGAAACTAGTTATTACTCGCTTTAATACAGTGTATAGAGCATTGCTGTGTTTTCTTAGAGAGCTGTTTTAAAAATAAAAAGAGAGAAAATACTTTATTAGTACATACATTGTATTCATTCCACCATAACTGGTTATAAGAAAATGGCATATATGCAAAATAAACCTGGCACATTTTACAATTATCAAGTTCAACCTTGATTACAAAGCTGGAGCTTCATTATTTTCTCTGTACTAGACTCCTGTTTTCACCAGAACTGTCTGTAGATATTTCAGAGTGCACGTATACAGCTATATATTCTACCTCCAAAACATTCAAGAAATTACAATTTCATCTTTGGTAGAAAAGGGACTGAAGTACAGAAATATATGCTTGCACAAGGACCTTATGTATGAAGCAGGATCATGCCTGCAGCTACAATTTCTCTCCATCCCATGATGCCTAACTGCAGAAAACAAACTGTAAAGCCAACATGAATAGAAATAGCAAGGCTGTGCACTGAAGCTGACAGCTGGACACACAGGATCATAGCAAGAACAGCATTTACAACTTGCTAATTTTTCAGTGGTGGTTGTACGGCTTTTTGCATCCAACAGCACGATTTTAAGTGTTTTGAACAACCTTATATTGACAAGGCTCCTTTTTCTCTCTGCAAACCTCACCTTTTTGCCTCTGCACTTCAACTTCAGCAAACAGAAACAGGTCCAAATATAGGACAAATAATCAAGTGTCAAAACAACATAATATTTTCCAATACACATACATATTCTCTTCAAAGAAGAGAACAAAAATAGTTTGGAAAAAAACCAACTCATTTCTAAAGCCTTAACTGTCTGGAGGTCAGAACACTTAGGGAAGTGCAAACTGAATCCCCTAAAAATAGACAAATTACAGTCAGCTCTCCAATGTTCCAGATGAGAGCTCTTTGAGTGTCTCAAAAGGCAAAGAACAAGAGCACTGTATCTCATTCTAATCCTCCAGCCTTGGAGAGGGGAAACAGAGTGTACAAACCTGTTTCCAGTGCTTTGTCTCCTTCTTGAAACCAAGTGTTTCTGTATGCATACTGCAGAAATTATTCAGAGAGTGAAGAAAGACCAAAATACTGAGTAAAACACTGAAGCCCCCAAGAGAAACAAAAGCTTAGATGCCTTATCCTCAACATTCTCTACTAAACATGTAGAAAATTATTTCACACTACAGTTTTTAAACAATTTTAAGCTGTCAGTGAAATCATAAAATACCATACCTCTTCAAGTGGTAGAAGCCATAGTCATGCTCTGTAAGGAACATCATTGTTCGGATGCAGGTCAGCAGACAACTGTAACTGCTCTCAGAATTTGTTAATGTTTCCATCAGACAGTCACAAATTAAGGGCATCAGCTCTTTGCTTGGTAAGGAGTTGGAAAGCTGCTCTAATTCAGACACAGAGCCTTCGGATGAACTTGGTAAAATAAGTGCAATATCCTAAAAGAATTATTATTACACATATAGTAAAAATTCATTCTGTATGCCTGCAGTAAATATAAACCATACATGAAGTCAGAAGCACTGGATTCTTTCATTATCCCTTTATTATCTTATTCCAGTATTTCAGTTATTACTGAAATACTGATCAGCAATCTAGAGTATCTTTTTTGTTCAGTGCTGTTAAGGGTTACAAACCATTTTTTATTTCTAAAACATAAAAGCTTCAAATTCTGAAATATTGTAACAGAGCTAAAATAAAAGCCAATTAGTCATTGGATAACATACACAGTTTCCTGCCTAGGTAATCAATGTGTCCCTCAATCTCAAAATTCTGGTCAAAGAGGCTGAAGTTCTTTGGCTGGTTCAGCCTGGAGAAGAGAAGGCTGAGGGGTGACCTCACAGCAATCTACAAGTGCCTTAAGGGGAGCAGCAGAGGGACAGGTGCTCTCCTCCCTCTGGTGACCAGTGACAGGACACAGGGAAATGGAATGAAGCTGCACCAAGGCACGTTCAGGTTGGACATCAGGAGAAGGCTCTTCACTCAGAGGTTGGTCAGTCACTGGAACAGGGTTAGTGATTAGACACCAAGGAAGTGATTAGGCAGAAAGCCTGGCAGAGTTCAGAGTGTCTGGATAACACTCAAAGTCATGGTTTAGTTTTACATATTCCTGTGAAGGGCAGGGAGTTGGATTTGATGATCCTTATGGGTCCCCTCCAATTTGAGATATTCTTTGATTCTGTGATTCTGTGAAAATTAAGAGGCTGCAGACACCACCTATGAAGTGGTGATCTTCTGTCACTTCCATATAAAATAAAACAAGACTGCTTTTCCTAACGAGATTGTATGGACAGAGATCTTGTTTATATACAAATGCCTGATTAGCTCTACTGACCAACAACATCCAAGTATCTTTTGTGTAACTGGGTAAGCACTAGATCAAATAAATGCATGCACTAGTGAGACAAATAATGGCATGCAAATCTGTGCACACATTAATAAGAAACTACAGGGCCAGTCTATGAATCAACTTTCAACCAGCATTTCTTACCTTGCTCTAGTAACTTCTGCTTTTTTTTTAAGGGAGGAGTTTTACAATGCCAGCATAGCATACATATCTTTATATTAGGAATACATTTCAAGAGGCTTCAGTTAGACCACTAAGAGACATATATTTATTTAACTAGGTACGACATGTACAGCTACAACTCAAGTTTTGTCAGTGGCCCACATGGAGAAATGGTATCCCTCTCTCAGCTGATGGGACAGGAAATCTTAGTGCCATTCAGTTTGTCTCTAATGAGCTACCAAAACAATGCACATAATGCAGAAGACATGTCATAAAATGGAAATCATCAAGAACAAGAAGGCAGCATGTCTGCCAAAGTAGCCAACCATGCATACGTTTCTTTCTGTGTTTTAACAATGTTGATTTTTTTTAATTTTGGGGAAGAAAAAGGGTACTTAAGAAACAACTGCATTTAATTTGTCTCCTACAATAATCAATGCACATTATGCATTAAATATAGCAAATACCTGATCACAGAGGGACTGCAAAAGGGAAGTTACATATTCAGCACACTGTTGATGAGTGACATTGTCGCCAGCTGATCGCATCAAAGCCAAGAGCTCCTGAAAAACTTCTCCATATTTTTCATCTCCTTTAGTAGTTCCATTGATAAGATGCAAAATAGCCAATTTACAAGCTTTATGTGAAGCCAGGGCATCCAATAAAGCAAGCAGTCGAGTGGTCTGTCCAGTGTACTGTTTCTCTTTATCTTCTGTGTTGCTGAAAGGGTATCAGTGCACTGTGAAAAAGCTGGTTTAAAGTGATCTAAGAAACTATAAAAACAACCATCACAGGAGTCATATAAATCTGCATTAAAAAAATACCCACCTAGTTTGCATACTTAAACTTACAGTTCCATTTACTTTTTGACAACTGCTCAACTTTCACTAAAGAACTTCTGGTCACATCATTAATTAATCTATTGTGCATGTAATATACTGTAGGGCATCTAATTGTGTAAGATAAATATGCTGTTATGTAAACAGTATCTAAGTGGATAATTATGTTTTAAATAAAGAACAGTCAGTTTCAAAACCCTCTGAACCTGTATCATTCAACTTCCATTAGTTTACAAACATCGATACACATATGCAATCCCAGTACAGAAAACTTTACTGGCCTACTCTTCTTATTTATGTCATTATAAAGGTCCTTAAAAGCACTTTATAGGTGAGATGAGGCTTTGCAAGGCCAATATGAAAAAAAAACTTCCTAAAACACTTACCATAAAAACACAACATGAAACTGTCTACATCAAAACTTAAGAGCTATGAGCTGACTCTCTGGCAACTTTAAGCATTATCAGGACACAGCATATAGCACTGGAATGAGAATTCATTCAGCCCATAATGAGTAATATTTCCAAGGTATTTTCCTCCTGCGCAGAAGCAAGGTGAATTTAACAGTTCATTAATAAATCTTTGCAAGAGAAAGCAAAAAATACCTTTGCAGGTCTTCTACAATTAGATCCAATACTGTCCTCATGATGAGAAGAGCAGTAGGTGAAGCCAAGTCACACAGCTGAACACAAATCCGCCTCAACATATGCTGAATGGGTTGGCAGGACGAGCCTGAGAAAGACCGAACGATCTCTTGTATCAGCTTGGCCTGCACGTGGAGGTGCATACTCCACAGCTTCCTGGTGTTGAGTGCCACTGCAATATCATGGGCTTCAATTACCTGCAGGAACAGAGGGGCAGGAGGGTTCTTCCTGTCAATTCTTATGATAAAACCTGAATTCTATCACAATGTACAAAGTCTGACTACTGTCCTCATTAAAAATATGGAATGCCATTTTCATTGTCACCAAATGACAGGGCATGAGCTAGCAAATTAGGTATTCCTTCGGGAGCATGGATTGTCACACACCTTTTATACTTACTTATTAAAGATCACAAATTCAAGATCCACAATAAAAGAAAGAAGAGCCTTAATATGCCAAGTTCAGCATTCTGAGTTAAATTAAAAGATTCACAGACAGTCATATAAGTAACGGAATAGGAGTCTAGATAATCTCACCTGGGACAAAAAACCAATATATAACTGCTAGCTTAAGAAAAATACTCCAAATAATACCAATTTCGCTTCTGCTGAAGAAGACTTATCTACAAAGAATCTGCACGAGCACAAATGCTTTACAACAACTTTAATTCATCCTTTCACGTATCTGTTCTTTCTACCACTAAAAAAAATAGAAAAAGGGTTATATATAAATAATAAAAAATCTTTAAAAACTAAATATATCTCAGTTATACCTGAGTAGTCTGCATGGGCAGTGGAAGAGGCAACAACTCTGAAAGCAGTATAAGTCCAGAGAAAAAGCCTTCAGGAATTCTCAAAATTGATGAGAGAACTTCCTTCAGCATTAAAGACCAAGTATTGTTTGCCAAAGTTTCCTCAGAAATGGTAAGTTTTTCATTAACACCTTGTGTAAAAGTCAGTAAGACATCAACAATGTCATTCTGGATTTTTTGTTCATCGCTATCTAAGCGGCCTGAGAGAGGAATAGAGCAGAGGAGCATGTGTAAAGAAACAAGTGCTGCAGGAACACGCATGTCCTTGAATTCAAAGGATCCACCTCTCAGGAGTTCTGTCAGCATTGTTTTAAGGAGAGTCAGTGTACAGCGGGCCATAGAAATAGTAGTAACTCTGTGCAGCGTGGTGCCCATGTTGACATGGAGTCGCCAAGGCTGAATAAGGATGCTGTTCAGCTTCTGCAACACCCGGATGAAGGTGTCCATTCCCTCGGACGAGAAAAGCTGAATAACTGCAAGGTTCCATTTAAGGTCTTTCTGTTGTCCTGTACAGAAAAAAAATAACATTTCTGTATTTCTAAATTCTCCTGGGCAATCACAGTTACACTTTAGCCAGGTTTAAGTAGAAGACTCAGAAAACTGAGGTTTATACTTTAACTGTACAAATACATGAGCCATACCTTCTACCAGAGGTGGTGGACACGCAATATGACAAAGAACACGAAGTGCAGTGGGAAGACCAACTCCATCTGGAGTCATCAAACTGTCAATATTCTTTTAGGGGAAAAGAAAAAGAAAAAATGAATGAGCCTGTATAACAAGGAAGGACTTCATCAGTATACTGCTTGCTTAGTATTCAAATTCTGTATTTAGTTACTGTAAGTATATCACAAAAATTAAGTTTAATTATTTCACCTTTTGGTAAGCAGTCATACGGCAGAAACAAAAAAAAAGTATCAACATTTGCACTGTGATTTACAAGAAGCTAAAAGATTTAAATAATTAGATCTTTGTATCATACATTTACCTTAGATTTTGTTTCAATAAATATAACAATGCAAGACCCAGCCTAGATCATAAGCCTTAATCTCAGAAACATCTCTTTTGGATAATAATATGTATTTTTTAATTATGTTAGTGCATATCTAAGACAAAATCAGACTACAAAAGGTCTAAGCTTACGGAACATAAATAAAAGATAGCATCTACTTATATTTTACTGACCTGTTTGATATATTCAATTAGATTTGGAATACTGTTTATTTCAAATCTAAGACTTTTCAAAGGTTCAAGCCACTTGCTGAGCTCTGGGGAAAAAAAAGACTTAAGTCAGTGAATTTATGATCATAAAACCTTTTTCAATCAAAATGTACTTAATTTACAAAATAGGCACTAAAGCCAAGAGCAAAATTTGCGGAGCACATAGTGCAGCTGTACCCAGCTAAAAAGCATCAATAAAAATAGAACTTCGGGACAGGCAATATATATTATGCACACTGACAAAATTTGGCTCAAATCGATCTGAAGGTAATTTTCATCTCATTACCTGCATTATCTGTAATCAAATAATTTTTTACAAAAGACATTAAGGGGCACTGTCAGCTAAAGAAAAGAACCGAAACACATTCCCCTTAATGTACAGAATAGGTTATTACAAACTAAGTACAAAACTTCTATTAAGTGCCCAAATAGAGCCAATCTCTGCCCTGCACTCCACTCATACTAGAAATCCCTACAGATGATCAGTCTCTCTCTTAGTCTAGAATAACCTCAAACTCCTAGGTTCTTGGGATAAGAGATTTAAAGATTTAAAAAACATTGTTCCTAAAAATATTTATAAGAACATGAAGACCAAGTGGATATGAACTGATGACTCAGACTGATTTTTATTTGGTTTAATAAACTAGCCCTGCTTCTCATAAAGCGGCCTGATGATCAGGTGAGGAACAAAAATAAGAGTATGACAAATTAGAGATTCAAATTAAAACTTTGAAGAATTCTGATTTCTTTCAGTGCATTTAAGTTTTGGAAGAAATTATTGTCTACATGAGTTGGTTAACCAGTGCAGAGCACAACTTTGGACATCAGAGTTTCATTGTTCAGGTGTCAGAATAGTCTCCAGCAGGATTTTTCTGAGTGTTCCAGGCCTGACCTGTAAGTCAACACAAGCTGGGAAAACACCAAGACATAGCCTGGACATCAAAAGATGTAGTAACAGGGTAACATGGACTATTCCATGTCAGCTGGCCTAGGTGCCTTAGAACAGTCCCAGGATTATTTAGTAGTAAAGATTCTGTCAGATTACATCATTGTCCTGGTTCCAGATAGGATAGGAGCTTGTTTTCCTCCTAGTTGCTGTTATTTGATGTGTTTTGGATTTAGCATGAGAAAAACATTGATAACACACTGATGTTGTGGTCGTTGCTAAGCAGTGTTTACCCTAAATCAAGGACTTTGCAGTGTCTCATGCTCTGCGAATGAGGAGCTGCACAAGAAGCTGGGAGGAAGCACAGCCAGAACAGACCCAAACTGTCCAAAGGGATAGTCCGTACCATGTTCAGAAAACTGGGAGAGCTGCCTGGAAGGGGATGATCACTGCTTGGGGAGGGGTTGGGCATTGATCAGCAGGTGGGCAATTGCACTATGCATCACTTGTTTTCTTGAGTTTTGTATCTTCTCTCCTTTTTATTACAATTATTACTATTGCTATCACTAGAATTATTAGTATTATTATATGTTACTTTTTTCAATTATTTAACTTCTGATCTCAATCCATGAGTTTTACTTGTTTTTCCCTGATTCTCCTCATCCCACTGGGAGTGGGTGGTGGAGTGAGCAACAGTAGTGTGGTACTCAGTGTTCAGTGGGGGTTAAACCACAGCAATAGCAAATAAAAATAAGACTCAGCTCACTGACTAGTTAATCCACGTCTACGGAAATCTGCTCTCCTATTATCAACACAGTTTAAATAATTTCAAATTTCCTGTAATTATCCAAAATTCATGGTAGCTATTTTACTTGAAAAAAAAATTAACTATTGTCCTGGATTGCAAGATAAGTGTGTATTCTATTTACCACCTGTTAGAGGTGTTGCAGTTATATTCTGTTAATTGGGCAGTTTTCTTTATCTCTTCCACAAATCAATCCTTCCTCTGGAAATATCTTCTGTTAATGGACCACTGAGTCTCCCTGAATGACTGATAAAATTACATCATCCCATTGTGAGATGGTTCACCCAGGGGGAGGAGCCAAGCATTCCTACCTGGATATAATCTGAGATTCTGGGACACCAGGGCAGCCTTCTGCGCTGTATTCCCACAGGAAGACCAGGCCCATCTACACCACCACATGATCTTTAAAGAAAGACTACACCACTCTACAGAATCATGGTTTCAACAGAACCACACCCATCACTGCAGGACTGCAGCCACCATTTCACCCTACAGGGTGTCAGGTCGTATTCTGACTCTGTTAGTGTTGTTTTGTAGTACTGCATTGTTTATTTTAATTTTTTTTTCAAATTTTCTTCCCTAATAAGGAACTGTTATTCCTATTCCCATATCTTTGACTGAGAGCCCTTTAATTTCAAAATTATAACAATTCAGAGGGAGGGCGTTTACACTTCCCATTTCAGGGGAGGCTCCTGCCTTCCTCAGCAGACACCTGTCTTTTCAAACCAAGACAACTATTAATATTTCCTATTTAATTCTCATTAACAGAAAAAAAAATGTGCATTATCTCACTGACTCAACTAATCAGATGCAACTGGAAAAGTAATTTCATTATCCAAGCCAGACAACTGTGAAGCACCAATTATTCACATAAAAAAAAGATTTATTCTATACATTCAAACAATTCAGTTGATAATTACACATACTGTACCTTGCAACTTGGTGTTATTTTCATCTGCTTTACAAAGCTTCAGCAGAGGTGCTGAGTGCTGTTCCAGCATTTGGACATCACTGGAAGATTGTACCACCAGCAAAACAAGGATGCAGGCATAATTATAAGCAACTGACTTCTTAGACTTCGAGTCTCTGAAACAACAATAAGGATTTTCTTTAGATCTCAGCTAACACAACTGGGTATCTGTTAGATTTTCATTATTTGACCTCTAAAAATCTACCTACAGAACTTTTACTTTTAAAAAAGATTGCCACACATAATTATAAATGAAAGAAACTCAAACAATTTTCTTCTATGTTTTTTGGCAAGTGAAGACTTTCTGCCACTTTATACACATTCATATTCATTTCAACATCAACAAACCATGAGATCCAGTCAAGTGGCATGCAGCTTATTTTTATGTAACTTCATCTGTTTCACAAATCATTTTAAAATCACAGCTACCTAAAGTAGTACAACTGCCTGTCCAGAGAAAACAATGACTGTATTTAACATCTACAAGAACTTGAAGAATTGAGAGATTCCCACCCCAGCGTAGTATGCAGTACTCTCCGTACACAGTCAAAAAACCTTTTGCTTGTTTTACAGGCAACATTTTATACTTGAATAAAAACTGCCTACTTACTCATTTTTTCACATAATCAAAAGTTTGCCTTACATATATTACAAGAAGTCTGTTGATAACCAACACAGATTTGGGGTATTAAGTACTTGATTACAAATGACAGGCCTGATTTTGTATACATGCTTCTACTTAAAAGTTGTTTTGGCTTTAAATAAAAACATCAGGATCTAAAAGAAAACTATTTTAGATTTACTGAATTATTTATAAAATATAGATACTTCTAAAACTAAAAAATTAAAGGAAATAAATAAATGCATACATTACCCTAAAGCTTCTTTGGAATAGTACTCCATTAAAGTAATAAGACTTTGGAGATTTTTTTCCAGACTGAATACATGAGCCACAGCAGATCTTCCTACAGGGTTAAAGGTGATCAAGTAAAGGTTGTGAAGTGTTCCCAGCAGATCTGAGTGGTCAGTCTCCTCGCTGGCTGTGCACCGCTGGAAGTGGCAGAACAATTCTGAAATGCACTGTAATGTCTGTGTTGAATGGAGCAGCCACAGGGCAAAAGTATCCTCATTGGCACCATCTGACTGCAGACCTTCCTCTTGATCTGGATCAGAAAACTGACAAAGTGCTCTAACTAGCAAGTTTGTTGCCTCGTGCTCAGAAATAAAGAAAAGAAGGCCCTTCTGTGACTGTGCCAGGAAACGCAATATATCTCGGATAGCCTGAAGCACACCTGGATGTGCACCTGTCACTGGAAGAGACAGCAGCAAAGTAATGCATTCCAAGAAATGGTGACTATGAAGATATCTGGGGAAAAAAAAAAACCAAAAAAAAAATCAGGAAAATAATCAGCAATACTACAAATGTTTTTCAACACTTTATATTAAACCTACTAGCTTCAGTACTTATTGCTCTGTGGACTAGGAGAAATAGTTACTAATTATGAAGTAGCACAAAATTTAAACCTTACAAAACATAATTGCTATAATATTTGCAAGAATAAGTCCTAAAATTCTGATCTCCATAAAAAAACCAAAAAAAACCAAACAAACAAAAAAAAACCAAAACACCTCAACTATATCTACACACAAATCAGGACACTATATTTTACTAAATTTGCTGCATCTTAATCATCATCAATGCCAGATTCAATGTTTTAAATGTGCTAGGAAATTAATCATTACAGTATCTCTAGCAGGCAATTTTTGAAGACTAATTGCACATAGATGCTTATATTCAGCCATGACCTACACCACTGCTACCAAAGAAATATGTCAGCATTTAGAGAAACAGCTCTAGACAGAACTTGCTAACAGAGTAAGAATCCATTAGATGCTTTAACTGGCTGAAGGCAGGCAGGCCTCAGCTTCTCTGCCTGTGCTGTCAAAGTGAGCACAGTGACACAATTGCATGACCTCTTCATGAATCTGAGACCAGTTTGCATCTTGCCACCTCGAAATCCAGACTGAGGAATTCCAGACCTATTTTATCCATACACAAAGTTATGTTCCAAGATGACAAATGAAACACTCTAGATTTACAACCATTTTCAAACTGTACAGCACTTAGCGTCTATGAAGCAACTGAAGGGTGAGAACATTACCAGTAATAAGGAGATTAATAAGGAGTAATAAGGATGTTAATTTCTGGCTAGGTGCATTCTAGGTTGATTAAAAGCCCACAAAATACCAGGCATATGAACTCATCAAACTCTCTCAGACTTCATATCCACAATCTGGAATCTTTCAAAAAAGAATTAAATTAAATATATAGCAATGTGTTATTCAACAAAGTCACCCCTGAAATATATCTCTATCAAGCTGGAGGGAACACACTCTAGAAATTGAATTTGCAACTGCTATACCTAAACAGGACAGGGTAAGGATCATCCCTTTCTGGAGGGCCTGTAATGCGTGCCATAGTTGGGAAAGATTTCACAGGGGGCTGAATCATTGTATGAGGAGCAGTTTCCATCAAATGGAAGATCTCTTCAAGAAGACTAACAAGTTTTTCCATCTCTCCTTCGCTTATATTAGAAGATTCCAAAAGATGATCCATATCCATAGGAGCCTCCACATCATTTTCATATTCTTGGTTGGTTCTTTCAAGTCCTGCCAAGTCCTGGTCCTGTTCTGGCTCTGTGTGATTAGGAAGAGGAGGAGTGTTTTCTGCCAACTGATCCACCACCTTTTTAATGTCTGACAGAATCTCGTAGAAGTGACATTTCTGGAGAATTGCAGAACCAGCTGTAACAACTCGCACAGTCTGATCTAACAGTATGAGTTCCAGGAGTTTCTGATAACCACTTTTTTCATGCACCTCTGTGCCACCTCTTAGAAACATTTCCATTCCCTCAGTCATACTAATGACACTATCCAAAGCTTTAAAAGCATTAAGTTTAAGGGACGATGATACATGATCTGCAAACAACAGTTCAAACAACACATTAATAACTCCTGCCTGCAAGAGTGCTGTTATTCCTTGAGTCCCACATTCTGCTAACGAAGATACCAATTTTGTCCCAGCTTTGAGTTGTCGAACATTCAAAGCAATGGGCTGTTTGAGAGCCACCTGAAGGTTTAAAGCTTGCAGGGTCCAGTCTACTAGCTGGGTAATATAGTCTTGCTTTGTGTCTTTCACCAGCAGGTAGCTCAATTCTTTAACTATTAAACTTGGAATTTCTTCCAATGCTGTGACCCACTTTGCACCCCTTTCCTCTTGATATAATTCCAACAGTTCAGTTAATTTAACTGAGCCTTCCGCTGCCCCTGAATTTTCTTTTTCTGGGTCTTGGTCCTTTATTTTAGCAACTTCATTTTCAAATACAGTCTTGTAAGGGCAGCTGAAGTATAAAAGCGGTCCAAGCTCCTTTTCAAAAGGTTCATATGTCACAGGAGGCACAGATGCCAGATCCTCCGGAGTATATTCAATATCAAAGCTTGGATACTTAAATGTTTCACGTTCTAGATCAGCAATTACATCTTCATCACTTGAAATCTGCTCATAGCCGTCATCTCCTACAAAGAGACAATTAAGTTACCGAATCAGTTATGAATAAACCAGTTCATAACTGCAGAGAATATCTTCCAAATACAAAGTAGTGATTCATTTTACACAAATATTACTAGCTAGACAACAATCACACACTAACATACAAAATGCTTTCTCTTTCAAGATATGAGTGAAAGCCCCACCTGACATGGCTTTTTTATGTAATAATGGAGTAATTTAAAAGAATGTATACAGAAGTTTAACTTGTTGCACATTGCTACAACTATATTGTCCAATTTTCTTCCTCTGATTGCACCTATAATAGAACTTCTAGCCTGAAATTTTTGCATAGACATGGGTGGGATCTTTCATACAAGAAGATGACAACTAACTGAATTATATATACAATTTCATTTGGTTTTTTTACTTAAGAAATAATCTTTCACCGCTTTCCTACATTTTTAAACAAAACATAACAAGACTGAATGTTCATTCTCACCTATACAACTGTATCTATTTTCCTCTGTTTACAGAAAGTTTTACTATAAAGGAATTCCACAGTGAGATACTGCTCTTGAGAGATGTCAGGACCACAAATAAGGCAATGTTGCAATAACCAAGGGAAAAATATTCAGTTCCCTTTGCACATACTCATCGTGAAGGTACTGCCATCAAAATTTCAGAAACCTCAATTTTTTTTCTAAACTCTATAACTTACCATCACCTTCTTCCTCCTCTTCACCCTCTTCTTCATCTTCATCATCTTCCTCCTCCTCCTCTTCTTCCTCATCAGCAATACTCTCTACTGTATGACCATCATCATCATCGTCGTCATCATCGTCCTCATCCTCTTCCTCCTCAACATCCACATCATCATCATCTTCCCCATCTTCTGGCTGATCTTCCTCTACTTCTCCATCATCAGAATACTGGCTTTCTTGATGAATGGACGTTCGATCAGGAGAAATCGGCTCAAAGTAATCCTCCCTATGGTCCACATCATCTTCTTTTTCCCCAACCACTAAAAATACATACAAAGTTTCAGAAATAAGAGCACTTTTCTGAAAGATATTAAACAGGACTTGGCCTACGAGTAGATCCCATCTGGCCCCATACACTTGGCCCGAGCATCCCCTTCTTGATTATTGAAGGGTCACTTGGCTCCCTGCGTCTGTCTTCCAGGTCAGGGTACCTGGAGAGTAACTGATTTTCCTACTAAAGACTGAGGCAAAGAAGTCATTAACTACCTCAGCCTTTTACACATCCGTCGTCACCATGTATCCCCCTGCATCTAAGAGAAGAAATTCTCATTGGTCCTCCTTTTTTTTTTTTTTGCTAATGTATTTATAGAAATATTTTATTGTCTTTAATGGCAGCATATATGTTTTAGAATATACATCCCCTAGAGATACAAAAAAACCATCTTGTGATTTGACTGAACACAAGAACTTAGTTCAGCCAGACTATGAATATGTAGAGTTCTTGGCACTTCTAACTAATACAAAGACTGGGTAACTTGGCAGATGCTGCAGAATAATGCAGAAGGACAATGGATACCAGAGTCAACAGAACACTTATATAAAACATGAGCACATCTTCAACAGTGTATTGGTTAACGGCATATATTCTCATTATACTATCTTTAAAAATGATGCAAATAAACAAACCCAAAACTTTTTCTTTTTTCCAAATCCCTTTCCTAAAACTGAATCTGTCCAGCAGAAGTAAGAGCAGACAAGAAACTTCACACTGGACAGGAACAGAGAATTCTGCCTCCTCTAAGCAGTGATGGGCAGCAAATAAAACACAGTCTCTTCTCATTCTACCTGACACTGGCATAGGTTCATCCTCATCATCATCAGGAGGAGGAGGGCCTGGAGGTGTCCTTGGTCCCCTGGGTTGTGGTCTCGGAGGACTTCCATTGAATTGGTCTTCTTTCTCTCCATCAACTATATTTATTGGGAAAATAAAAACTTGCATTTAATGAAACCATAGGAATAAAAGCAGAAAATTTTTGGGGTCTGGTGCTACTTTTGACTGGGGAACATCATTGCCCAGCTTTTATTTTATCTATATTCTGCACCACACAAGGCAACTTTCTAAAGTCATTTTTGATGTAAACAGGAACTACATCAGTAAACAAGCTTATTAACACTGTTGATTATTTAATGTAATACTTGTTTAAAACTTACATGAGTAATTGCCAATTTTGGTTTTGACACTGCTCATATTGTAACTCTACCAATGATGTGATTTGATTTTTTAAAAAAATTCACATTTGACTCAACTGGTTTTTATGGTTTACAACTGTTTTTTACTGCACATAGTATTCAATTTTTGCAGTCTTCTAGCCATACTTTAACCAATAGTTCTAATTTTAAATCTAAAACCAAAATCGAACCAGAAACTTGACCATGGATTCTATTCATGGTTTTAAAACCAGTGCAGAGCACTCTCCTGTAATGTATTTTACACAAGTCAGATAAGCAAAGTTAACTACAACTGTGAAATTTCTTATGATTTTAATACTATTCTAATCACTTTTTTAATATTCCAATCATCTACATTGTAATGAGTTCACAAAAGATAAACTGCATTTTTACCATCCAAAGTAACTAGCAACACACCAATAAACCACTCTCATAAAAGCACTGGATGAGACCCTACTTAAAACCATTCAGTATAAATCTAGAAGAAAATATGAAACTAAAGACACAATAAAGAAAAATGAAAGCCACTGTAATCTAAAATCTGGAAGAATTGGGGATTTGTTTTTCAGATGGGATACTGTAACACTGATTTGTAAAAGAAAAAAAATCTCTGTCTTCCCCCAGGACTCACCATGTTTTGGATTCCTTTTCAATCCAGGCTGTTGCTGGGGAGGTGGAGGCGGAGGGGGTGGTGGAGGAGGTGACTCTCTCTCATGAGTTATTACCCTGTCAACTGAGCCATATATTGCCAAAGTCAGACAGTTGTACCACCCTCTAAGAACCAATCCATCCGTGTTAACCTGTTGGTTTTTAAAAAAAAAATTTAAAAAAGTAAAAGCACTTAAAGACAACTTCAAAACAGTTACTCTAGCATCGCTGTATCAGCATCTGCATAAAAGCCTAAAGAAAAATCCAACATTAAAACACCACTTTATCCCACATTTTGAAAACTGAGAAAACATGAAATACATCAATCATAGCAACAAATAACCTTTCTCTAAAAGCATTAAACTCCTTGCAGTATATTCATTAACTAGATAGATCCCTACTCTACTACAGCCTATTAACAAATAAAAACCCAACAAACAGCAACATGAAAAACACAAGAAGACTCTGAAGTAAAGAGTACCTAAACTACAGACAGGTTTTAGGATAAGGTTTGAAACAAAAAACACTTTACATAGTGTTAACACACCACACGAAACCATATTTACACCTAAATGACAGATATGCAGGGAAAGAAGAGGTTTAAATCACATTGCATTACCTTTGCATTGGGCCTGAAAATAATTGAAGTGTTTTCATCGTATTCAAGGCTGTTAAATGAAAGATACAAAGTAATTTTCATTAATACAAAGTATGTTTACAGAATAAAACACAGCAATAGTAATCACACAAGCCAACAATAAAACACTGAACAAATATGTACAAGAAAGAAAAATCACTTATTTCTACAGAATTCTTGGCATTAATATATATGGACTCTGTAAATTTAAAAGTAGCAGAAATTTTTCTTACTTTAAGCATAAACCTCCGTCCTTCCACACAGATGAGAGGAAAAGAACAAGAACACAAACTAGCAAAATCCAAACCAAACGTGAAAGTCCTGGGAGATAGAGGATTTTCTATTGCACATTCTCTGCACTCTAAAAATTTTCAGGAATTAAAGGTAGATAAGGAAGTCACACACTAATCCTGAAAGAACTTACCTTCCCAGCCGATCAAAAACAGGGGCACTTGGTTTGCTGACATTGTTGAAAAACAAGTCCAGTTGAAATGAATGAGGGGATGTCTCTCTAGGAACAGAATGAAAGTAAAATTAGATGAGTTCCTTATCAGAGTAAGCAGGACTACCAAGGAGATAAAACCCACAAAATTATCCTATTTAAGGAATGCCCCAAAATAATTACAAGTCTGGCAAACACCCAAATACATTTTACATTTTTATGTAGGAAGGTCTGTTGAGAGATGAAAGCTCAAGAAAAAAGTAAGAGGAAGGTTTTCTTGAAACTGATACCTGGAATCTTTCACTTACCCATAAGCCCTGTTATCAGGCAAACTTGTGTGAGCTCTCACTCCTGGAGGAATGACTCGGACTTCATTTATGTAAACCACGCATGGAAAACGAACCACATCAATATTGGTACTTTGCTACAAAACAAAGAGGAAGCAAAGTCTAGGAAACGTAAAACACAAACAACATCATGGACTTGTATTCTCTACTAACAGAACATATTGCAGTCTTAATAATAAAACATAAAGTATAAAGAATCCTTACACCCTCCAAAAAGCTGTTTGAGCAAACTAGGAAGTTATCAAACTCACAGTGACTTTCCATGTAGCAGCTACTAAAAAATTAATGCTGGACATCTTCTCTCACTAAATTCACTGCATTAGATCATATTATATTTATCCACCATTTTTATCATATATATGCTCATAAAATGGTACACATTTAAAAAATTTATGTTCAATTGTAAACATATAAAGACTTTCTTAAAAGAAGTTCAGAATAACATTTCCAATTAGCAAGCTGAATTAGCAGACCGATGGAAAAAAAAACCCAAGTCACTGACCTGCCTATTAACACAACTAAAAAATGAAAATTAAAAAGCAAGTTGATCTCTTTCACTACAATCAGAAAGCAAATTAAACCAGCAGAAAGCAAGTACTAAAATTTTTAGAAAGCTAGTAAGCAATGAAACAGACAAAGTGGAGTTTTAAAAACAGCTTTTAAGATATAGTTTTGGGCATGTGTTACTGTCTTGTAAAAAATCGATGCAGACATTTTTTAGCACAAAATACAACAGCTTGGCCTGTGGGCTGATGTGTTAGAAGCTGGATTGTGGAAGCAAAGGAATCCTGCTAGGACAGGGAGCACAGACGCACGAACAGCAACAGGGCGAGTGCAGCCTGCATGGAGTGAGGGTTGTAGGAGCTCATCTGTGCCTCTAAAAACATCTGAGTCATGCAGGACGCTCAGATTTCTGGAGGAAGGGCTGCTCTGGGGAGCTTCATCCCTAGGAGCACCACCCAAATAAAGACAAATTCTTCTTTAAATGATACAATGGCCCTGACAGCCATGCACCAACATCACCAAATCAGCAAGTGAATTCTACCCACTTCTACAAAACATTAAAAAGGACCCTAGATCAGAACTACTCAATAGCAGCTAAACTGCATTGCTAATTCAAATAAATTATTTTATTCAAAAACACAGCAGTACTTTTCAAGAACTGTAAGCTCCAGTGAAACATTCATAATCCACAAAGCCAAAGAATTAGCATAACATAAAGAAGGCTTTCAAGAAACACAAGAACTACCTAAGGTTCAGGTTTGGACAATGCCAGTAGTAAGAATGAAAGTGACAGAAAATTATTTTAGAAGATTAAAATGTTCAACAAGAGAACATAGGGCCCTGGAAAGGAATATGAGTGGCTACTGTTTCTGTCCAGCAGAACAGCACTGGGTAGCACTCCCCACCTAACATTGTTTTAAAAAGTGGAATTAAAAAAACAACTGGGGCCTAGCTGATCCAAACGGCTACAACATGAGCTCAAAATATTCCACTTTCTTTCCTTAATGCCTATTAACGCAGTCCAGTTATTCTACAAATTTGAACGTCTTTCTCATGCTACTTTTCCCCTAACAGTCCCATTCCTCCTCCCTGAACTCTTCATCGAGCTCAGCCCCAAACACATCTGCTGCAAGATCAGCAGTTTCAAAGATGCTCAGAATCCCAACAGCCTTGAAGTGGAATATTTGTACGATCGACCCCTGCCAAAAAAGCTTGAAACGCTCATTTGGTGTAAAGTGAATAAATCTAAGAGACTACCTCACAAACACACAAATATCCCTCCTCATCATCAGCTACACAAGAGCATCAGAAATCTCACAAGCGGCAGAGCATGGCCCTCTAGTCGGCTTCTTGCATTATATCGCCTTCTCGAAGCACGTTTATCTTCTTTGTTCTCCGCTTGCCTACATTCCCCGTCACCTCTAAATCCCCGCTGCTTTCCCACCACCCTCCGGCCCTTGCCAGCAGCACTCGGGCTGCCAGGACAGCGGCTCGAGAAAGGCTTCGCGTCAGGCGAGCGGGAAGGAGGCGGCAGCTCCCCCTCGAAGGCACCTGCCCCGGGGCTGCTGCTGCCCGACCGCAGCCGGGCCTGCCCCAGCGGGGCTTACGCACTCCCGGCAGGCCCCGGCGCAAGCAAGGGGGCGCCAGCAGTAGCCCAGGAGAAGGGAGAGGAGGGGAAGGGAGGTGAGAGGCGAAGCGGAACCCAAACCCCGTTTTACCTCCGCGCTCTGGTGCTTGAACGTGTCCAGGAACAGCAGCTCGGTGGCGGCATCCGCCGCCATCTTGGCCGGGCCGCGGGGGACGCGCTTCCGGCGCGCGCGCCAGCGCTTCCGGCCGCGCGGGGCGGGGCGGACCGCGGGTCCCGCCGCCCTCAGCGCAGACAGCGCTGCGTCCCTGCAGCGCTCCCCGCGTCACAGACTCAGTTAGGTCGGGGAAAAACCTCTGACATCGTCGAGTCCAACCTTCCACCTGCTAAATCTCGGGCCGCAGTCGGGGCTGTGAGCGGCGGGGCGGTGCCGCCGCTCTCCGCAGAGCCCAGTCCCCGCTGGGCGTCCCCGCAACCCGCGCCGAGCCTTGGCCGCCGCTCGGGTTCACAAACTCGGTGCTGGTTAATTTCAGCCCCGCCTGAGAAATTTCCTCTGCAGCTTTTCCCGTGCTTAAAGCAAACGCTTTCCAGGTGAAGAACTTGTCGCTTCTCTCAAGTCCGAGTAGCAGAATTCCTTTCAACATTTCCGCAGTGCCGAAGTACCTGTTTAGCATCCATTGCTCTTCTGCAACAGCAATCAAGCACTGGGGACACCACGAAGCCCAAGACGGCCCCTGGCCAGCAGAATGATGTGGAATTAATCTTACGCAAGCGGTGTTGGTTACACACGTTTCTGTACGATCTCTGTGCCTGACAGCAAAGCTGCACCATGTGCTTTTGGAGGAAGCGGTAAAATGATGTGTTACATCTCTAGATGGAAACTTCAGCCAAATACCTTAAGCCCTGTCCTTAAGCGTGATAATTATCCCTTGCTATCTGCCTCTTGTGCCTGAAACGGCTGCTTATGAAATACACTGGTTTATGTGTGTATAGGGACTTCACAAGCCCCTTTTTTGTTCCAGTAGCTGAGCTTGCTCCTCTCTCATCATTCCAAACTTTTACTTAGACCAGGAGCAGCAGTCCTCTAGGTTGTACTGCACATGAAAATGTTGCATCACTTTAAACAAGGCTGTGGTTTAATACATCCATTTGCGGTGGTGAAACTAGTTCAGGAAGTTCCTGTCCCCACAGCACGTGTTAGGGAGCCAGCCACAGCATGCAATTCCCCAATGAGTTCTACTGGCACACCTGAAGAGGTGTTTTATGGCAGTGCAGGGATACTCATCAACTAGAATTTCTTCTCAGTTCACTGAAAACCTGATTCTGCCTCATGCTGTTTGAACAGATGTGGTTAAAGTATAAATCCCTTTAAAGAAATACTTCACAATCTGAAAACCAAGGAGCATCCTTGGCCATGCTGGTAGATTTGCCTGCTGTGATTCTTGCCCCAACATGGATCCCTGTTTAATCCTGATGAATTACCAGATCTAAACTCCTGAAGTAAAATACAGTATCTTTACATAGAAAAGAAGAAAAACCCCTTTATATATATTTTACTGAAGTAGCATGTTGTAAATGTAGGTGAACCCGGTGGGAAGAAATAATGATGTCTAACTCTAGTTCAGAAGGCTGATTTTTTTTATTATGACTATACTATAATACAATAATATACTATTTAAGGAGATACTTTCTACTTACCATATCTAACTAACAACTTGTGACCTTGAGAGTCCAGACACAGGTGGATTTGATTTGCCATCAGGCTCAAACAATTCTCACCAGAATCCAATCAAGCAATCACCCCAGGTAAACAATTCTCCAAACACATTTCACATAGGAAAAACAAGGAGCAGAAATATAAATTGTTTTCTCTTTCTTTCTCTCTGTGCACCTCTACAAAAAATTCTGAGAGAGAGAGAGAAATGTTCTTACCACAGTAGCACAATGCCTTTTGACACTTGGCACAGCTTGTTGATTACGTTTAGGGGCTCTTTGGAGACTTGTGTGGGGCAGTCGCTTTGCAACTGCTCCAAACATGGGCATCACGGTGTGTGCCATTGTGCCAGAGGAGCGCAGTCCCTGTCAGATGACTTCTCTGCTGGGATAGCCTGCAACAGTACTGCAACCAGGTCAGCCAGTGAGAGTTGTTTGGTAACTGGCAGGGGAATTCCAGCCCTGTGTTTTTATCTGCAGTGACTCTCTCACTGCTGGGAACAACTGCAGCTCTGGATGTGAACAGAATCAGCTTTGCAGGATTCAATTTAGGTGGCTCTCAATGCAGTGTCATTTACTTCAGCACATGGCCGGCTTATAGGTCAGGCATCTCCTTGCTGCAAGAACAGCAGTGCTTGAATGTCACCCACAGTTGCACAATATCAAGAAGCAATTTGTGTATTTTGGGGGGTATTTTCTCTAATGATGAAAGTGGAGACAACAGAATTTGGTTACGTTAAAAAAAAAAAAAAAAGGTGGTAAACATGAATACATTCAAAAACTAATGATAGAGCTGATTCTCCAATTTCAGTTGTAAGAAGCTGATATTCTGGAAGGAAACTGAAGTAAAGTGATACAGGTGGGGTACTTTTCAGAGGCCAAATGTGTGTGCAGGAAAGGCCAACAGTTGCAGGTGGTATTGAGGTGAAGACCCTTCTGTAGAGGAATAGAGCAGGGCAGGAGATGCAGAACTGGCAGAAGAAATCTGGACATATTGAGAAGTGCAAAGTCACAGGTTGGTTGTTTTTTAGGAAGGGATCAATGGGTGAAAGAAGAAAACTTCAGAAAAATTGAGGAAATAAATAAGAGGATACATGAGTCTTGCAGTGTTGGGGGCGGGGGGTGTGACCTCCTTGGCAAGAAGAAGAGTTGTTTCACAACTGTCCTGTTACAGAAAGTGGAACAAAAGGACACGTGGTGGGAAATCACCAGAACTAATACAAAAATGACAGAGAAACGGTTACAAAGGAAACAAAAGGATTGCCAGAGAGGAGATGAGAACAGTAACAGTGTGCTGGCCCTGAGAGGTCACCTTATTTCAAAGCACCCCAGTACCTTCCTGTAGATAACAATGCCCATGTCATCTGGAAGGTGACATTTCATGCAAAGATTATGCTTAACCAGTCCCAGGACAACGGAATGGCCTGGGACAAGCAACTGGAATGGGAACCTGGGCAACACAACGCAGGAACCTGACCAACTGGTACATGTTGTTAAGACCAGATGCTGCAAGCATGCAAGAAAGAGGGTGGAATGGGAACTGTGACTGGATAAGAGGTGTTTTAAGGACTGTGTTAGCCAAGAAAGAGAAAAATAAAAGGTAATAGCTCTACAGTGGCAATTAGTGACTAGCAGCTTCATAAACAAATGAATAAATGAAACAAGGGTTAGCCAGTAATCCAAAAGACATAATGGGAATTAAAAATACTTTCAGGGTACAGTTTCACTTTTGGAAGGGAGCCTTACATAATGCAGCCTGCTGTAGTAATAATCTAGGGACTCTCATGCTCCTAGATGGACAGAGACATAGGATGAGACAATACGGCAGAAGAGAGAAGAAAAAAAAGTGTGTAAGTCAGAGCACAACAAATCACTAATAAAGGAACACGTGCCCATCCAGAAATCATTCTCAAAAAGACAGGAGCTGCATCTCGAAAGCCAAGCTGGCACTGAGAATGAAACAGCCTAAGAAAGATGATTAAGTTTCACTGAAAGATGAGCAGCCAGCCAAGACAGAACTCTCTGTCTGGCATGCTGTACTGTGAAGTAATTTCAGAAATGTTCTGGATTTTTGTACTAAAGTATAAATGTTTTTCTAAGAAGTTGCAGTAACCTAAGACCTGAAAGGGAAAACTGCACAAAGACATCCTATGCTGTTGAATCCCTTTGCTCCAGGCTAGGTAAGATGACAAAGCAAACTCCCTGTGTGAGGACCAACCTCACTCCTCAGATGCTGAGTACAGATCACCCGCAGCCACTACTGAGGACAAACACCCCAGACCTTCACTTCACAAATGTTTTATTCAATGCATCAAAAGTCAGAAGACAAATGCACAAAGAAAACCAGGTACTCTAAACCTCTGACAAATAGGGTACAATTATCTTAGTTGTTTCCTGATACTGGGTTCACACGGAAAATTTCAGCTACTGTTTTTAAAAACTGGAGGGATTAATTTCACATTTTAACCCCTTAAATTGCAGTGGCTGCTACCAGTGAATGTCAAATTTGAAATCTTGGACCAGAGAGAGTGAAAATTATTCCAGCTATGATGTGTCGTGCTGGAATTTGGTGGCAGTCCCCACAAGCAAAACCAGGCTGCACCAAACCACAGTAGGGTAGGAAGAGGACGCCAGGCACTATGGGGACAAGTCAGTGGCTGACAGGATCCCCAGCCGTGGTGAAACACATCTGCTCCCTTCCTGCCAAACAAATGTGTTTGTGTTAATAGAAGGTGGTGCAAGCTGTGAACCTGCACCAGCATAAGGAATAGTGATGAAGAAACACACAAGGCAGACCTTCATTGAAATGTCCAGCACACAGCTGAACAACCAGGTGACATGATGGGTGAGCAGCTGGCTCACAAGTTATAGTAAATGGGGTGACGTCAGGCTGGCAACCTGTCACTAATGGGCTTCCACAAGGCTCCATCCTTGGCCCAGTTCTTTTCAATGTCTTCATTAAAGACTTGGACATGGGACTCAAATACATACTAAGTAAATTTGCTGAGAACACCAAACTGGGAGAAGCTGTCAACTCCTTTGAGGGCAAAGAGGCCATGCAGAGGGCATTGACAAATCAAGATAGATGGGCAGTCACCAACTATATGAAGTTTAACAAAGGTTAATGCCAGGTTCTGCACCTGGGATGGGGCAGTCCTGGATGTATGCCTGGAGAACGAGAGGCTGGAGAGCAGCACCACAGAAAGGGACTTGGAGGTCCTTGTCAGTGGAAAGTTGAATATGAGCCAGCAGTGCCCTGGCAGCCAGGAGGGCCAACCCTGTCCTGGGATGCATCAGGCACAGCATCACCAGCCAGACAAGGGAGGGGATTGTCCTGCTCTGCTCTGCACTGGGCCAGCCTTGCCTTGAGTATAGACATGTGACATTTTGATCATCACAATATAAGAAGGATACAAACCTCTTAGAGAGTGTCCAAAGGAGAGCCATGAGAATGGTGAAAGGCCTTGAGAGAAAACTTTATTAGGAGCAGCTGAGAAGAAAGGAGGAGACTGAGATGAGACCTCAACATCCTCATAAGGAGCAGTTACATATCTCTTCATTCTTGTGACCAGTGACAGAACTTGAGGAAACACCATGAAGCTGTGTGAGGAGTCTGCGTTAGATATCAAGAAAAGGTGTCTCATCCAGAGGGTTGCTGGGCACTGGAACAGGATCCCCAGGGAAGTGGTCACAGTACCAAACCTTCATTAGTTCAAGAAGTATTTGGACAATGCTCTCAGGCACATGGTGTGATTCTTGGGGTGTCCTGCACAGGGCCAGGAGTTGTACTCAATGATCTTGATGGGTCCCCTTGTTGCCTGTTTCCCAACCTGGAAATGAAACTCAGGATTTCCCTGTAGAAAGTTAGTGTTGTTTACCCTGTGTTCTGTGATTTGTCATGAAAACAAGACTGTGTAGGAGAATTATGCATTTAAAACAGAGATTTTAAAATAGGTATTTCACTGTAAAACAAGAGGGATTGTCAAAAGTGCCAAAATCACCAGCTCGTCGAGGGAAGGCTGCGACAGCCAAACCAGCCAGCTGTTAACACACGACTTGATCCGCCGTGCCAGAACCGTAGAGCAGCTGCGATGCCGCTGCCTTAAGATCCACAGAGGAAAAGGCTTTAGCGCCCTGAGCCTGGTCTCCCTCGTAATAAGCTGCTCTCGGGGGCAGCCGGCCTGCCCGCCGCCACAGCGCTCCCTGGCACTACACTGGCCCCTCCCGCCCCCGACCACAGCGGGGGACCCTCCGGGGCTGTTGCGGGCGGCGTGGCCCTCTCCCCTGCCCTTCCACCCGGGGCACGGAGCTGCCCAGAGCAGGGCCGGAGCAGAACTGCCCTCTGCGACATGTCCCGGCAGGACCGGGCGACCCCGCCCCGTCGTTGAGGAGTTGCACCATCCCGGTGCAGCGCAGCTCGGCGGCGGAAGGCGCGGTCGGGCCGCCGTCGGGGCACGCTGAGGCTCCTCAGGGGCCCAGGCTGCTCCTCCACAGTCGCTCCCCCGCAACTTCTCCGCAATCCCGGCCCGCGCCGGGCGTCCCGCCCGCAATCCCGGCCCCGCACTCCGGCTGCCGCCCCCGCCGCGCTGCCACGTCCCGCCCAGCGGGGCCAATGGGCGGCGGCCCAGGTGTGTGTTACCTGCACCACGTGGGCCCGGTGGGCAGGTGCTGCCGCGGCCCCGCGCAGAAAAGCTCGCAGCCATTGCGCCTTTCCCAGGAGTGCAGTTGGTGTTGGAGCGGCTGCCACCCACCTCGGGGAAAAGGGGGTGGGAAAGAGGGGGAGCCGTGCACCTCCCCCACGCCAGGCCCTTGGGGAGTGAGGCGCAGCTGGGGGTTCTGCCGCTTGGGTCTTGCTTGGAAGCGCCTGGGGCAAGGAAAGTTTCCGGCTTCTTCTCTTCTCTTGCTTCTTCCTTTCCTTCTTTTTATCCTCTCTGCTGGCCCGGTGGCACGATGACGGCGTCTCCCGACTACCTGGTGATTCTCTTCGTGACCACGGCGGGCACCAACGGGGCAAGGTTGGGCTCAGACGAGCGAGAGCTGCTCCAGCTCCTGTGGAAAGTGGTCGACCTGAGGAGTAAGGAGGTATTTTCACCCAACGGGGGAGCACCCCGACCTGCTGCTCCCCTTGGCGCCTGCCATGCTGGGTGCGGGCAGGGTGGTCTCGGCGCTGGGCTGGTAGTGGGTGTCCCAGGCTGGAGCAAGCTCTGGTGGAGGGTAGGGGCTGGTGTTGCAGGTGGGGTCCTTCAGCCCGGAGAGCTGACTCACCCCCTCCTCTGCTTTCTCTGGAGCTGGGGCACCTGCATGACGTGCTGGTCCGGCCTGACCACACAGAACTGACGGCTGAGTGCCAGGAGATCACGCAAGTGGATGTGGAGAGCCTGGCACTGGCTCCACCGCTGGAGCAGGCATTGAGACAGGTGACGCCCCGTATCTGATCGCTAAGTGCTGGTCTCCTTTGGGAGCTCCCCCGTTGGGTACAGGTGGTATCGTCATCTGCTTATCCCCACCATCAGAGCAGTGGAGCCTGGTACGGGAGCACCACAAACGTGTGGGCCAAGAAGCCTATGAGTGTAGGGTTTTCTGGGCCTTTCTGCCTTGCCTTTTCTTTATTTGCCTTGGGAAGAACTGAACCCCAAGAGAGGAAGATTAGGGTTAGCTATTTCCCTTCCCTGCTCTCCTGCCGTGCTGGACCCTGAGTGAGTTTCAGCTGTGGGTGAGCCCTAATCAGTGTTGGATGAAGCCAGCTTTAGGTATCCCCTGTTAAGGCTCTAAGGCTCGTGCTCATCAGTCCTGGGAAGATGCTGGTACTGAGTCTCTAGATTAACAAGGAAGCGTGCGTGATTCCCATTGAGGGTAGGGCTGAAAGCTGACAGGCTTTCTTTCTGACATCTTTGAGTGCCCTGTCTAAAAAGCTGTTCTGCCCTGGTACTGCCTCAGGTCTCTGCAATCAGCTTTGTCTCATTGCAATGCTCTTGCAAATATTGAAAAGGATTTTCTTCTGTGGTGTGGGCTGTCTTTGTAGCCATATCTCGTTAGATGGGGGAGAGGGGTGGGTTCCTTGTGAAGAAATTTATCATGGAAGTTAGCATGTGCTTAGCTAGTAAGGAACAAATCTACAGAAGTGAAGGAGTAGGCTTATTTGAAAAAGAATTCCAGTTCCGAGTTTGTGCTGCCCAGGAATAATGTTGCCAACTGATGACACTGCCTAGTGGTGCCACTCTGGTCTCTGTAACATGTATGTCTTTTCTCGTTCCTGCCAACAGTTTAATCAGTCCGTGAGCAATGAACTGAACATTGGTGTAGGTACTTCTTTCTGTTTCTGTACTGATGGACAGTTGCACATTAGGCAGGTTCTACACCCTGAAGCTTCCAAAAAGGTATGTAGTTATGGATTAAGTCTTAATGCGCTTTTTATGATTTCTTGCAAAACAAATCAACTTCTCTCTGGTATGAGGGTACCTCCACACAACCATAGCAACAAACATTGCTCGTATGCAATGTGCTTAGGAGGCTAAAGAGCCTGTCTGTGTGGAAGGCATATACAGTGCCCTGTTCTTATATGGACTTGAGATGCCTTTTAAAGTTAAATCAGAAGGAAGAGGCTCTTAAATGTTTGAGAAAGGAGCAACATATTGATTGTATTTGTAGCTTCTACAGGGTTAATAGGGGGGATGTGGGATTGTTGCTAATTAACCATCTTAACCATAAACTGGTTTTTGAAATTTTACATTCATGCCTAGTTATAGCAACTTTCAATCTTTGGGCATTCAGTTGACACTCCAAGGGCGGTGTTCGTATTTGTAAGGAGCTGAACAGTAGTTTGAGGCAGGCTATGAGTGATGATTAGTCCTGTAGTCTGGAGTTTTCCATAACTTGAGTTGCCAAATCGCTAGCAGTGTTATGAAGTTCTGCCTGCTTTTCGTTAGTGATAGGGTTGCAGCAATATGTGAGTCTCTCTAGCTCTGAAATAACTGCCTCAATATTAATAACACATCATTTTGTGGTTTGGTATGGACATGCGTTGCTCCGTGACTGAGCTGTTCTGCTCCTCTCATTGTACCTGACTTCTGTGCCCATCAATTTGTTGCCTCATCTTTGAAGGGACACTGCTGCAAGTCTGTGCTGTTACAAAAGTGATACTGAATGAGCTCAGTTTTAATACTCGCTTGTGCTTTAAGTATTGATAGCTTTGAAGGCTTAGAAGAGGAACAGTGAGCTTTATTCACAGTGAAGGGACAGTTCTTATATATGTAACTTGCCTTCTATGTCATGTAACATGAGAAAATGTGGAAACAGGTTTTTAAAAGACTTTCTTGTTGGCTAATAAAGTAAAACTTGTCATCCATTTAAATTATGTGGATAAAATAAGGGACACATCCTGCAATAATTTAAGTTGGTTTGATGTCGGGGATCATTTTTCTGTATCATAACAGGGTCACAGACAGGAATCAAGTCTTTAATATAATCTTCTGTTGCTGTTTCATTAAGAATTGTTCCTTTGAAATTTGCTCTGTGCTGCCTGTAGATTAAGTAAACCAGATACTTATGAGACTTGTAATAGTTTTTTGATTAATATCCTAATGCAGGGATTGGAGTGTGGGATCACTAAAATTCAGATAGGCAGAAATCTCCAGGCTCTTGAGAAGATATTTATTTCTAAGATATCCATTCTGAAGCCATCTAGCAACTCCTGGTATTCAGAGAATGAATTGGCATCAGTCATTCCAAAAGAACATAAATGAAATACGGAACTTCATTTCATATCAAGGAAGAATATCACGCCAAAACTAAAGCAGGAAATGTTGGCAAGCCCATCTGCATTTTCATAAGTCTTTAAAGAGTATCGTTTGCCTAATACACCTGTCCATATGCTAAGATAATGTTCTAAAGTTCTCAAAGCAGAATTTGTTTTAGAGCCTAAACTGCTTTCTTTGGGCTCCCAAAATGTGCTTTCACATAGGCTGCTATCTGTTATAATGCCAACATGCTAACTAGTTGTTAAATCCCAGAAAGCCTTTATGTGTAGTCCTTGCAGGCAACAAACAGCCTAAAGGAATATGTAGTATTCTGTCTGGGTTGAAGAGCTAACTGAAGGAGTAAGGGTTTGCATTGGTTTTAACAGCTGCCACCAAGACTTCTCCATGTCTTCTCCTTTCCACTCCCACAAAAATTAAAAGCATGTGGTAGATGTAGTGGTGGGGCAAGAAAGATTTCATTGACTTGTAGTGGGCTGCATAACTTGCTTCTGGCTTTGTATGCTGCAGTTAAAGCAGTTAGCATGCATAGGCTGGCAACTTGTGCACCACGCCAAACCCTCTTCTACACAGTCAGATTTTTTATTTGTAGGAAATAAATATTTGAAGTGTGACTATTGTCTGGAAACAGCCTTTTCTATAAACTGTCTGCTAGTCTTGCAAAATTTGCTTAATTCTACAAATCGAACTGACTACCCTCTGGCTTTATACAGTTAAAATTCCAATCAAGAATTGATGATAAATGCTGCAATAGGAGGCATTTGCTCTGCTACATATGTATTGGATTTGAAGCTCTAGTAATATTGGTAAATGTTTCTCTGGCAGTGCAAAAGCACATTTCTCTTATTAAGTATAAAGAGAAAGCTGTTTAAGCAAAAAAGTTTATGAATGTACTTACATGGCTAAGTGGAGATATATGAGTTTCTCTGTAGCAATGATTGTTTGTGTTTCCTATCTATTCTAAAGATGTTGTTAGAAAGTTTGGTATCTGTACACAAAGAAGTTAAACTCACCCTAACTGATGGTGGTTACTTTGCTCCTTTTACAGAATATTTTACTGCCTGAATGCTTCTACTCCTTTTTTGACTTGCGGAAAGAGTTCAAGAAGTGTTGCCCTGGCTCACCTGAAGTTAGCAAGCTTGATGTTGCAGCCATGAGAGAATGTATCCTTTTAACAGTGATGGTGTCTGCTGCTGTTACAGTCTTGTCTGAATTTTAGGACAGAGGTGTATGAGTAATGCTTGCAACACATGTTTAGGGGTGGTATAACTTTAATGAGTGACTCGGAGCTGTACTTAGTTTTCTCACAAAGATAAAGATAAAAGCATATGAGGATGAATGCTTCCATGGAGAAAATCCTGTATTTCTTGACTTCTGTATGTTTTCTTTACTGTCTTGTTGTCTCTCTTTAAACTTCACAGTTTAATGTAACCAGCACATTTTTTTTTCAAATTACTGTTGTGAATTGTAATATTAAAGGTTAGGGGTTGAGTTTTATAGCATCAGTTAGATTTATTTTATCAGTTAGTTTTATTTTATTTTAGGCAAGAGCAAATTTTGGGAGACCACCTTAATTTTAAGGCAAGGAGATGGTTATTCTTGATGTGACCTTGTAGAGAATCTCTAGCATAAGAATGAACCTAAGGGAGGGATGCTGTTGGAACATGTGGTATTCAGTCATGTAGAAGGTGCACATGCTACACCTCACAAGGTGAGGCTTGGCTGGCACCAAGATGCAGTCAGTAATATGCTTCTATCTCAGTGATAAGGATGTCTAAAATTACTTTCTGAATAGTCTGATAGCCATCCTGTCTGGCTCTTTCCTAGTGTGAGCCTGAGAGCTGAAGCTGTGATTTGGCTGCACCTTCTTCCCTGGCAGTCTCATCTCTCGCTGCAAGCTTCAGTCCTTATCCAAAAATATTCTCAGACAAAGAGCTACAGAGCTATTGAAGTAGTGGTCACAAAATTTAGGTATCAAGGAGGAATAAAGGAATTTGAGATGTTTGTCTTTGGTATTGGTGGTTGATGTTGTTGCTGTTGCTTTTAATAACTTTTCCTCCAACTTGCTTATTGTGTCCATGGAGTGGTTGCCATTAAGAGGTGATGTCTGTGGCTTCAGAAATTGTTGGACTTTTATTGCAGGATTAGTATTGCCTGGGTTTTGTACTTGTTGGGGGCATAAAATACACATATGGGGTGGATTTTTGCATTTAACCATTCTGCTCTGCTTTGTTATCTGCAAATTAAGATTAATCTCTGCTAGTGAAGGGGTAAAATTATTTCTCCCAGTATTCTGAAGGAAAGCAGTACACTTGGAATAGAATCTTTATGTAGAAAAGTGACATAAATGCTGTGGTGCATTGAAACTGGATGATGGTGACTTCTTAAAATTATGGTGAAAACCTTAATACGTTGTTTAGGGAATGCTTTCACATGATCTAGAGAAATTAAAGACAATGAGCTACTTCGGCTGTTTCAGAGAGTTGCCCTTGTTTTTCTCCTTATGTGAATGTCTGGGGTATGCCTTTCCACTGTGGGAGGAGTTGCATGATTGTGGCTACCTGGAGTGTCACTGGTCAGCTAGGGCATGGTGATGAACTGTGTATTCTCTGTCTGCTGGGAGATGGGGGCAGACCACCCTGTGTTACCTGACTGTCAGGAAGTCTCTAAAGAGTCAGTGCTGCCTAAGAGTAGTTTTGGCAGTTGCCAATAATATTTTCTCCAGGTTCCTAGAAGCTTAGTCAGTCTATCCAAATGCACTCAGCTTGAGTCCAAGTTCTGGATAAGATATGCTCTTAAGGTACATGAACCTAACTTCATTCTGGTCTTGCATCTATTTTTGTGGCTTATTTTGTTTTGTAACTGCTGAGGCTCTTATTTGTAAACTTGCTGTGTTTATGCAGCATGGCTGAAATCAACTGTCTCTCTGCTGTTATTGTGTGAGATTGTGGTAGCAGAGGATGAAGAGACTAAAAAGGGTAAAATGATTTTTTGTTCTTCTTTTATTGACAAATATGATAATTTTTTTCCTCACATTGCTGAAGAGTATCAACTTAATGTCCTCAGTGTCAGAAGCTGAATAGGTTAATTGCACTTGTAGACCACAGACATGTATGTGATGATTGGGATAAAAAGATTGTTTAAGCAGGTGTTGAGTCTAAAGACTAGTTCCATAAATTGTGCAGAGTTGTTTAGTTTTTCTTCGTTCATGTATGGATATGCTGGGGTGTGGACACAAAAACAAATCAGGAATAAGTACAGTAGGTTGAAATGAAGCTGCAGATTGGTGCATAGTATCTGATCAAACTCTTTATTCTTGTAGAAAGTGCAGCTTTCTGCCACAGAAACTACAGTGTGCCAGAAACATTAGCATTTGGTGATGATGGAAGGTTTTAGTATGGAGCTAGGGTACTGACTAGATATTTGAGACCTGCATTTACAGACTGGTAGAAACATGAGTAGAATGGGTTTTTGAGCACATCCCTTCATTTACTTACATCTCCATTTATATGCATGTAGCCTGGTTGTAATCAGTAAGAGGAAACTTTTATGATTTGAAATAGTTAGGAGAAAGTTGGGTATTGATCTACAGTCATTGGAGTTATTAAAGTCTTCAAAAACTTTTGATGGGTCACTTTTGATCAAACAACAAATTACAGGCAAATGGGGAATGTACACTACTGTTCCCAGCTGTTAGGGGAGGTAACTTCCTACTGCACAGTCAATTCCAGATACATATTTCAGTATACAGCACATGGGATTGTAGGGGCTTGGCTGTGTGTTTCTTGCAGACACGGTAAGCACAGTCTTGTAAAAGAGCATAGAGATAACAGACTGAATAACTGGCTGTGTTTTTCTTCCTTTAGAGAGCACTTTGTGGACTTACTCTCTCTGGAGGCTACTTGGAATTTGTGTATAGCAATGAAACCATGCCAAACTTAAGAACTCAGGTGAAAGCTTTACAAATCTTTACTGCAAGAAGTTATACGTTTCACCACAAACAGACATTAATTACTTTTATCTAAAAGTAAAGCAATATTTAAAATGCTATGAAATTCAAGGGACCAAGGCAGAACTGAGACTAGTTGTAATTATCTCTTGAGTATTACTGCTGCCTAGCTCATGGTGTCAAAACAGTTCTTATGTATGAGACAGTTTTCTGGCAGACTTTGTCAGAATTGTGTACGTGTAATGACAGCAGGACAATTATGAGAAATTTTGAGTAACAGAACTTGAGGGAAGTGATCATGTTCCAGCAGAGAAAAGGACTTGGGTCTGTTGACATTTTTTTTTTTAATGTGTAAGCATACAAAAGGAGCAGGGTTGTTCTTGCACCCTCTGTACCTCCCATACTTGCTACACTTCTTGATTTGCAAAGCTTGCTGAGCCAGTTTTCACCCTGTGAGTGCCTTCAGGGTGGAGTGAATAAAGCTTGCATGACTATTCCTATTAGATTTGCAGAAGACTCGTCCTTTGCCTCGAGATTGGGTGTGCAGAAGCTATTAAATGGCAAATAGCTCTTGCTTCCTCCAGTACTTGGTTTGTTCCACTCACTTCTGAACTGGATGTGCGAGGATAACTTCTTACTAGGAATATCTGCCAGTGTTGTCAGTAGAAACTCAGGGGTACTCCAGAACAGCTTGTTTAATGTGCTGGATATTGTACTACTGAAACTTGATTTGTTGGGGTTTTATTGTTTGGTTTGTTTTTGTGTTTTTACCTGAGTGTCTTGGAAACAATAATGTGGAACACGATTATAACCAATAGTGCTTAACTCTGGCAATAAAATGCCCATAATTGGATATTAGGTGAGAATCTTGGATATTGTTAATTGTATTTTCTGTGATAGTACTCTGGAACTGGGTAATATTATATTACCTTTATGCAAAGCATTATGTAGAAAGATGTAATCTTCTGTCTAAAGGGACTTAAATAAGAAACAGAACAAAGGGGAAAGTATCAATGCAGACAACAATTGCAATGCTGTTTCATGTCATCTCAGATCAAGTTAGTTATTCAGTGAGAAAGGAGTTAAGAAACAGTGGGAAGGAATAAGTCTTGGAGGACACTGGCAGTGAGCTGTGGTGGAAATTATTTGGAAATTTCTTCCATGTTAGAGAGGCCTCCCTAATATAGAATGCACCTTTCCTTCCTACTCCATTTAACTTGTGAGTATTGCAGGAGGTGGTACCACAGCTGCACAACACGATTAAATAGTTCCTTGTTTCCCATCCTGCCTAATTTGGGACTGTCTTTGGCTTATTGCTTCATTAAGAATATACTTTTGGATATTACTGCATATAGTAGCTCTGGACAGCCATGTCTGGTTTCTAATGCTTCTTTAAATGTGAACTTGGATTGTCTCCTGTAATTGTCTTTCTCCAATTGCCCAGGAGAAGCATCCTTCAAATGTAATTGTACAGAGATGTGTGGTCTCCTACCCCTTCACAGAACAAGGAATGAGATTTATAGACTGTCTACACAGAGGCAGACACCTATGGACAGAGGCACTAGAAATTATGGTACTTGGGGAAAAATATAAATGAAACAATGTTGTTCATTAGAATACAGATTTTTACTTGGCATGTTCTTTCAACATGCAGAAAATGATCCATTTTCTTCTCCAATCTTGCCTAAAAGCTGTGCTTCTAAGTAAGCAGAGGTGAAGGTGTGAGGTTACGCCTGCAATAATGTTCACGACTTACTTCCTCCCCTCCACTGTGTTTTTATTTCTCTAGAGTTTGGCACAACTGACTGCCTGTGTCTGATAACTGGTACCAGTTTCTGTTGGCACTAGAGCATTTCCAGGAACTGCTTCTCCTGTGGATCAGTGTCTTCAGAAAACAGTTTCACTGAAGAAAATTATTGTGGGGTGGGGTCCTTGTTTGTTTTCCTTGTGTGATGGCTTCTCTTCAAATTCCTGTCCCTTTCATGTTGCTGCATTCCCCTCTCTGAATGCTGATTGCTTGTAGGGATCTTTTGCTCAGCACAAAGGAAATATTGAAATGTCATTTCAGTTCTGGCAGCAGTCTAACAGCTAAGCGCATGTGTATGCATGTCCCCTGCTGGAATAGCTGTTAAAACTCCTGCCGAATTTCTCTTGACTTTTGACAGAGGAAACACATTTCCAAAATCTTCAAAACTTTGGTCAGGCAAGACCAGGGTTCCAGCACCTGCACCATCAGCAGCCTCTGGTTCCCTGTATGAGCAGCAGAGGCTCTGCACAAGCCCAGAGTTAGGTGCTACATGGAGAACAGTGTCAGGAAAGGGAGGAGGAGCACTACTCTGCTCTGATACACAAGGTGCCCAGAAACGTCTGTGTGGTGCTGCTTAGGTATCTTCTCTGTCAGAGTCTGTTGGTTATTTTCTTTCCCCTCCTTTCTGGGGGCAGAGGAGGTAGTGAGATGGAGCTTGTTTAAAGCTTGGGAAGAGAGACTGTGATTAAGAAATTTTTTGTTATTACAAATAGTTGTAATCTCTTAAACCATGCTTTGGAGTTGCTCAGGCTTTTTGGCTTGGTTTTTAAGAAAACTATTTATTGTTCACAGTACTTTACCCCAGCGAATGTACTAGGAGGGGGAGGGTAAAGGCAATGACTAGGAATCTATTTATAGGCAAGTAGTTGGAGGAGAGGAATCACTGGTTTAAGTATTGTGGTTTTTAAACTAAGATAGCTCACTTAAGCTTCAAATGTTCTTCTAAGACTAAGCATCATCCTCTCACATTCCATATTCTAATGTGCACTAAAAATCAACAAAGCTTCAAAATAAAATCAGCCTGAAGTTATTTTGTTGGCACAGCAGCTTTCCTTTCCTTGCTGTGGAAGAGGAATGCATTAATTCAGTTCAAGTTATTTTTCATTTTGCAACAAGACAACTGTTAAACATTTTTTTAAAAATCAGTTTCTGTAGGGTGACTTGCTGTCATCCTACAAATAACAGAAGAAGACATTTGTGCTGGCTCACCTGTTGATGAGATGATACAACAAATCTGGTATGAGATGTTTGTTTCTAAGAGAAACTGTTCTCTTCCCTGCACTTCATGTAGGCATCTGACAACTCAAATGTTGCTCAGCTGTAGGTGGAGAAAGCAAGTTTCCTCTAAAGAGGAAAGCTATCTTGGACTATGAAGCAACCTTTGAACAGTCATAATGCAGGCTCTGGAGCATTTGAAATGTGTTTAATGTAGTCTGGGGGTCATGTGGGCAAATAATTGCTGCCCTTGGCTGTTTTCAATGTGTTGTCTTACTGTACCTCCATATCAGGATGTGTCTTGTTTTAGAAATTCTCTTTTTTGCTCTTAAGTCTTGATGCAAACTGATAAGGCAAGTAAAAAGTACAACACTTTTTCCCAGATTTCCTTATTTTTTGTTATGTTTTTGATTACGTTTTTTACCCTTCAGTCCTCAAAGAAAATTAAGTGAAAAAGACCTTTTTAAAATTTGCTTCATAAATAATGGAATAAAATTGCAAATAATCTTGCAGTCTTGTAGCCTGGTGTTGGAGAGGGACAAATATGATGGAAAGCAGGAGATACCATAGTAAACTGTTTACAATTGTCCTGACAAAAGATGGTTTGTGCAACTTAAATCAGCCTCCCTTTATGAATGTGGGGGGTTCTAAGGTCTTCCTGGGACGGGATGCTTCCTGCTCTCTATTGCAGTCATTTCCAAAATCCTTCGGACTGAAGCTATGGATTGTGTGGTTCTGTTTCGCCTCTTGACAAAACACATGACTCATGGATTCTAACCAGGTTATCAGAATGCTTCTGTACAACAGCACAAAACTTGGGTTGTAATTTCGAATAGGCAATGTTTAGACAAGGTGTCACTTAGGAATTTTGTTGCAGTGGTAAGATACTTACTCTGCTTTGGGATTTACCTGGTCAAAAAGCATGTGGTATATCTCTCAATTTCTGGAGCTTTTAGTTTGTTTGCTTCTTCTCCTGCTCCAAATCTTCCCCTGAAGATTAAAGAGGATGTTAATTAAAGAGGATGGGGCTCCAGTCTCTTCCATATGCAGCAGTATATCTGTCAAATATACATATTAAATACATGTCCTTATTCTGGGGTCTCATGTCCCCAGACACTTTCTTTAGTGACCTTACACTCCCACAGGTGGCAATAATTCGAGGCCAAGAGCAGCTAATGTACCCCAGCAGGAAGATGGATTAAATATTCCCCTGAGAAGCAACATACAAGGACAACATGAAAAGTGTGTTGCTTTAGCAGGAAACCAATTAGACATCAATTTGGTGATGATTGACTTAACTCCAGCAAAAAGATTTAAATCTTGACAAGAACAGTCCAGCACTTCCCTATGGAGCCTCTCAAGTTGAAGATATGGGCAATATTATTTTAACATTAATATCTGAACCATGCAGTAAGTGATTATGATGAATGAATTTTCTTTGTTCCTTCTTTGGTTTTGCTGCCTGTCCTGTACATTGACAAAATAGGAAGTAACTTGTGCTGTATTTCCTAGATCACCGGTTTTCAGATCCAGAAAGGGTGAACTACAAATTTGAAAGTGGGCCTTGGTAAGTACTTCCTCCCTTTTCTTGCTGCACATCTTTCAACCCCCACCACTTTTTGTTTAATGTTACTGTTTAGATCAGCTGTACTTCTTTCTTCCTAATTTGCCAATAGCAGTTGCCATTATATAATTATTTACCTTCCCACTGCTATGGGGATCGATTAGATCCTTCAAGTGGGAAAGGGAACATGCAATCTATGATCAGGTGGAAGCCTGTTTTCTTATTGGGCTTCGGTGTTGCCTGTGAGCTGCTGAGAGTTCTGTGTTCTGCTAATAAGTGCTTATAATGGGTACTAAGTGTGTTGTGCTAATAACAAAGAATGTAAGCAGTGTTTTAGAAATAACCAAGTTAGTTACTAACCCATGCACTCTTCCTGCAATTTACTACACAGGTACTGCATATACATAGGTTTTTTTTAATAGGGAAGAAACACTTTAATAAAGATAATGTGCCAGAAATACTGTGCTACCACTCAGTTGTTTAATCTATGGTGATTTTCATTCCCAAATATCTTTTAAACATAAAGCTTTGTCTGTTTTTGATGCCTGCTTTGTTGCTTGGGTAGTTGGTTTTGGGGTTTTTTTTTTAGTCCAACTGTGTCTTTTCTATGTGTAAATACAGATTTTTCTCAGTAGTTTTCTTAATGATTTCTCTGCAATATCACAAGATACTAGTGTTAAACTGACCTTATTTATATTCCCATCTTGCACAAACACTTCCATCTTTCAGATTAAGGATCTGTTATAACAGTAGATGATGCTTATACTTTTGAGTCAAAAAAAAGTGAAAAAAAATGCAACCTTGGCAGAAATTGGCTAAGGGGCTACATTCAGCCTTGTTCTAAGCTTTTTCCTTTTCATTAACAAAATTTTGGGATTAAATGGAAGATTCACATTTTATTTGAGATAATGAGAAGTGCAGAACTAGGAGGCAAGAGGGAACAGTTTGAGACAGACAGCTACAGAAAGGCCATCTGAGAAATTAAAATGTGAGTGAAAAACATGACCCACCAGGCATACCACAGCCCTTTTGTACGAGGGAGTCCTCTACTACTGAACAACATTTCATCTACTTAATCAATCACTTAAGCTCTTTTGTGCAAAAAAGCTGTTCCTGCGATAGTCAGGAAGGCAGGCTTGGGTAGCTGTGAGCGTTTTGTTGAACTTGACACTTTCAAGAAGTAAGAGTACAAAAGGGACTGTAGTAATGACCAATTAAACCTGGCTTTCTGTGGCTATGCTAGTCCCATGCTAAGCAGCCAATGTAGCCTTTAGCTATGTTATTCTCTAGTAGCACAGTGATGGCCTGAACCAGCAATGTTAATGCTTGACTCTTCAGGCCAGAGTCCTGTCTGTGCTGAGTACAGCCCTGAACAGATTTGGTCTTGGTTTGTGACTGGTTCTTATACACTATCACAGTAGAAATAAGTATCATTAATTTCTGTTACATCTAATTGTTCTGTTTCAATTTCTACCTAGCTATATTAGAACTGCAAGTGCTTGATTTTTATACCAGCAATCCTCTTCAGATAATGGAGAACAAATGGTGTCAGGAAAGGGACCTTAATTTGGAATATGATTGAAGAGATGAGCAAATGTGGTAAAGCAGGAAAGGAGCAACTTAACAAAGCAAATTCTCCCTTGGAGAGACTTGTACAGTGGCTTTCAGTTGTTGGTGGCACTTGGGCCTCACTGTCTTGGCATGGCCATCCAGCAGACATAGAGCAGGGACAGAAGCCTTTTCCTGGAGTATAAATTACAAGCAGACAGGTTTGTATGTGGCAGATACTAGAGGCAGGTGTCTCTGCATTACTACTTCTTTCTGTGCCTGCAGCAGCAAGATGGAACTTGTGGATGACAATGCTGTTATCCGAGCACGAGGATTGCCATGGCAGTCATCTGACCAGGACATCGCAAGATTCTTCAAAGGTCTAAATATTGCCAAGTTAGTAGTGAATAATTTATTTGTAGATTTGTAGCTCTTCAGCTGTGTAGGTCACGGAGTTTCATCTCTTGATTTAAATCTTGCAGAGGAGGTGCTGCACTCTGTCTCAATGCCCAGGGTAGGAGGAATGGGGAGGCTCTTGTGAGGTTCGTAAGCGAAGAGCATAGAGATCTAGCACTACAAAGGCACAAGCATCACATGGGGAACCGATACATAGAGGTGGGTGACATGGTGGGCTTTGCATTTGTTTCAAAAAGAGGATTTCAAATTACATGTCAATCATGTGTTCCTTTTTTTTTTCCTTTAGGTGTACAAGGCAACAGGTGAAGACTTCCTTAAAATTGCAGGAGGTAATTTTTGGGGATAAAAATGGATGGTTTGTTCTGTCAGCATCTAACTTTTGGCTGCAAACTGATCCTTTTGAATGTGGCCCTTTTTTCTCTCTTTGAACAAGAAGTTGGCTGGTGTATTGATTATTATGTATTCTGCTAGCAGCAGTCCAAGATGTTCCATGATTCATCTGTCTGCCTCTTCCACATTCTTGCCATTTTCAAGCATCCTGTCAATCAGGATTTGATTGGGCAAAGTGATCTTGTATACAAACTTAATTTGTTAGGTCATCTTAATGATAGTGGGAATCTAAATGCTATTGATTGCTGAAAAAATGAAACCAGAGTAGTTTTTCAAAACAGCGTAACTGCTGTTGCTGTGGAGGCTTGCACATAAGAACAGATATCACAGCATAAATACAAGGGATTTATGGAACTGGTTTTCTCCAAATCAAATCTTTGCCTCAGACTTAATGGGGAGGATTTAGGGGAAATGCTTATTTAAAGGGAATCTTGAAATATTTGATGATAATTGAAAGGCTGCAAAATTTGCTCTTCAAACTCTCTCTTGATCTCTTTTCCTTCCCCTTTGTCTGCAAGTGTACAAAATTTGAATTAAGAACCAATAAGCTGTTTTATCTGCAATACTACTGTAAATTCCTCATTGCTTCCTGACAGAGATTTGGGCTGAGGTTTGTAAGTGACTAACTGGAGATCTGAGATTGAGGCTTCAGAGTGGGTGATGGCTGTTAAGCTGTCAACTACAAAGCTAGCAGATAGGTTTGGAAGTAGTTATACCATTCAAAGTAAAGACATTGCTCAGTGACATTCTTGAAGGATGGTATGTCTGGTACAACCAAACTTTGTAGAGTGAGAGAGCTGTAAGTGAAAGGATTGCATTAAGATATGAATTTGGCTAGCAGCTACCTTTCAATAAGGTAGTGTTACTAGCATCACTGGTCTTCTAAAGGTACTAAAGTAGAATTGTCAGACTTTGACAGTTCTGTTGGGATAGGATGAAATCCCTGAGCTGTTTTCAATCTGCTCTTCCAGCTTTCTTTCCCAGCACAATGATCTGGGTACTTGGTTGCCATATATTATGGCTCCAGAACATGCCAGAGGTATTCCACAGTTAGATGAGGGGCACAATAGCACAGGCCCTGCTCACACAAGAGATTGACAGATTGTGCTTTCCTTGAGCTTTGAATGTTGCAAGTACTTCCTATTTTTCCTTTGAATAAAGATCAATCCCCTCTAAATAATGGGGTAACATTACTGTACTTTAATGGGAGGTGTCCTTTACAATATATCTAGTTTATCATAAGGTCATCTTTCCTGACTTTAGAGGCAAATATTGCTCTATATGGCTATGCTAATGATTTTATATACTAGACTGAAGTGCTTCTGTACTTTTTCTTGTTAAAGGTACTTCCAATGAGGTTGCACAGTTTTTGTCAAAAGAAAACCAAGTGATTGTCAGGATGCGAGGTCTTCCTTTCAATGTAACAACAGAAGAAGTGCTGACTTTCTTTGGCCAGCATTGCCCTGTAACAGGAGGAAAGGAGGGAGTCCTGTTTGTCACTTACCCTGACAGCAGACCAACAGGAGATGCCTTTGTTTTGTTTGCTTGTGAGGAATATGCACAAAATGCACTGAAAAAGCACAAGGATTTGCTGGGGAAAAGGTACATTGAACTCTTCCGGAGCACTGCAGCAGAAGTTCAGCAGGTAGGGGCAAACCTTTCAAATGCTGCCTTTTTGTAGTCCAAACTTCTATGCAGGCAGTAGAGGAAGCAAATAATGCTGGGCCTTGACTTGAAAGTTTCTTTTTCTCACTCTTGACTCTTGCTAGAATGAGTATTGTCTGAATTTCTGTGAGACTTTAGTCCCTTGAAATGTAAGATATTATGGTATAGGGATGTTCTCAATCATATAGAAACCTTTGGGGTTTTGGCTTCCAATACCTTTATAAAATGTGGATGTGGGCCTTGTGCTTTACACTATATATTTTGAATTTGACTAAGTCCAATTATGATCTATTCAGGAGTGTTTAGCAACAAATCTTGAGCTAAAAGATTTCTCTTTAGTCAGTGACACAAAAAACCAAACCCTTTTGATGTAGTTGTCCTCTCCAGTGTAATGTATCTGAAGAATTCTACAAATTGTCTTTAAGGGCAGATCTCTGCCATCTTCTGCAAGCACAGGCTACCTAATAGAGGGTGGCAGGAGTTTGAAACTGCTGAGTCTGGCTTAACAGGGCTTGGTGGACCAGTAATTGCAGCCAAGGTATCAGGGAAAGGGAGGAGAGTTGAGTGGACTATTTGTCTCCAAAAATATTTGCAGAGCTTCAGTTGAGGTAAATAACTTCTACACATGATTCTAAAAGGTATCATCTATGATGCAAATTGTAGCCATGCCATTGTGTCCAAGAAATTATGCAGCTCTGTTCTCCCTAATATGCAGAAATTTCAGTGCTTTGTTTAGAAGGTGACATTAGTGATTAGAAGGTTAGAGCCACAGTTCTCACTAGTCATTCCATTTTTGTCGAGTACTCTCATATTTCTTTGTATAGTAAAACCTTCTGATAGCTGTATAAATGCAAATAAATATTAATCTTGCTCAGAGAGAGTTTAGGAGTAGTGACTGAATATTCAGGCAACTTTTCACCAGACAGGGTTTTTGCTGTTAAAATTATTAACAAGAAATCTCAAAGTGTGTCATGGGTGCTGTGACTCGGGAATGCTCCTTATGTTTCTGGAATGGACTATGGCGGGCACAGTTAGGGATGTGTGTTAGTGAAATGTGCTTCTAGCTCCCAAACTCACCTAAAGATTTTCAGAGGAGATATTTTTGGGTAGAAGTGTTATCATGACTGTAGATGGTAGAATGTTTTAGGATAGTTTCACAATAAAAATACTGTAGTTATACAGGTTTCATGTTCTAAGATCTGAGACTTGCTTCATCTGTTCAAGTAAATTTCCCAAAACAAAACTCTTTTTCAAGAAAAAAATAACCCAATTTTTTTTTAAAAAACAGTAACATGACTATTTATCGTAGAGTGACTATAGAAGTATGCTAGATTGAGCTTAAACCACATCACAGTGCTTAGAAATCGGATATTTTACGGTTAATATTTGTATCTAGCTCATTTGTATATTAAAATACTGCCCAGAGTGAAAACAGGTGGCATTGGGATTATGTTTACTCCTTCTAAGTTGAAGAATCAGTAAGGAGGCTTCTGTAATTGTTTTTGTTTTGCACAGGTGCTGAACAGGTACTCTTCCACACCTCTCATTCCTCTCCCAAGACCTCCAATTCTTCCAGTATTACCTCAACAATTTGTGCCTCCCACTACCATCAGAGACTGCATACGTTTGCGTGGTCTTCCCTATGCTGCTACTATAGAGGACATTCTGGAGTTCCTGGGAGAGTTTTCTACAGATATTCGGACCCATGGAGTTCACATGGTACTAAATCACCAGGTTGGTAGGCGACATGTTTCTAGCCACTCTGCCAAATGCTTGTATATATGAATACAGTCCTGATGATGATATCCATAGGGAAGGACCTTTGGGACTAGCAGTAATTGTATTAATTGCCTCCAGCTCTCTTCTAAAAGTGTACTGGCAATAGATGACTCGAACCCTGCTGTGCCAGCTGCTGCATTTGCTGTAGAGTGGTTTCTTTCACTGAGACCCATGTGCTGAAAGCTGAGCCAGTTTTGGAGAGGTTGGTGCTCCCAGAGCAGCATCCATGATCCTGACCTGTAGGAGGCTTGAGCTGAAGAGTCTTGCTCAACAGTGTGCATGATTCCTCTTGTACCTGGTGAGAAGTGCCATCAAAACACAAGTGTGGGCAATGTTGGCTCTCAAAGGAGTGGCTTGTCCCTGCCTTGCTGAGCAATGTGCCACAAGTATATTTGAGGACAAATGTGACTGCAGCCTTCTAGAGACAGGAATTCCCATGTCAAAAGTCAGAAACTGAAGCTTTGGGTTTCCTACATTCTTGCTTACTTTAAGCAGCTAAGCATCAAGATTAACAGCTCATTGGTGTGTATAAAGTGTCACATCTTTGCCATTATTTCTGGAAGCAGTTTCTAAGAAAACTAAGCAGTTTCTAGACAAAGGATTGTGCATTCTTGTGATCTTTATCTTCCTATTCTTGTGGCTTCAGGAGTCCTTTCACTCCATGGAGATGCTCTGAGTGGTTCAATGGAACAAACTGATTATAAAATGTATAAAAATGATGCTTCTACAATTGTAGAACTTACAATTTCTTAGGCTTAATGTCAACCAAAACTAAAAAATACTTCCTGGTCCCAAGCAGGATTTCTGTGTTCCAGGAATATGGGTATGGAGAAGGGACTGTAGTCATTTCAGTACCTATCTATCTAAAGACATTCCTGTGTCTGTGGGAACTTGACCTAGACAAGGCTAGAAAACTGTAATGAATGTGTAGTGCTGGGAGAGACTAAGAAAAGTGCAGATATTGAAGCACAAGTAATGATTTGCAGTAGTATCAGCCCTTGATAGCACTAATGAAAGAACCTGGATGAAGAAATTGGTGTGTCCATATAAACCTAAGGGTTGTCTGCTACTGTTGCCCTGCCCAAAGCTACCAGACTTTTTTCTACCCAAATGCTGCTTTTGCCTGACTACTAGATTTTTATCTTTCTCCAAATTCCCAGGTTTCAACCCTCTAATCATGAACAACTGTGTAAAAAGGATGGTGATAATATTGTCCCCTCCAAAATGAGAAGAACTAGCCAAGAACTTGAGTTAGAGCTAGCTTCAGATCTTTCTAATTTTGGCTACTTGTAATCAGCAGCTGCATGTGGCTAAAATAACTCCTCCCAGTGGTGTATCCTGCTCATTTACAGATATAAAGATGGGTTTTTTTCCTCTCTGCAAGCTCATACCAAATGTTAGGCTAGTTAGTATTCAAACATCCCAGCCCATGTTGGTCTTCAGAAAATAAAATTTAAAACAAATTGTTTTGCAATGAGCACTTGACTGTATATGTCCTTGAATTTTAAAAATCACAGGTAATATATAGGGACTAGATCTTCCAATTCTGCATTCATAGTAAATTTGTAAGAGCAGGTCTCAAAGCACCAAAGTACTCCTGAATTAGAGTCTCCCCATAGGTGTCTTTTTTTTTTTAGATATAGATGTAAACAGTTATAATGTAGCTTAATCAAAACAGGTGAATAAATACAATCAAATTATCACAAGTGGGGAAAAGCTTTAGAGAGGAGAGCTTAAACATGCTGATGAGTGCTCAAGATGACTGACTGTACTTGACTTTGGAGATGAATGTATTTATGACTGAAGAGACTTGTAACAGCACAAATTATTGCTATGCTGCTCCTTCATGGAACCTACAGAGACATTTCTTTCTTGTCTGCCTTGTTTGTAAGGGACGTCCATCGGGAGATGCTTTCATTCAGATGAAATCTGCAGATCGAGCTTTTCTGGCTGCACAGAAGTGTCATAAGAAGACTATGAAGGACAGATATGTTGAAGTCTTTCAATGTTCTGCTGAAGAGATGAACTTTGTATTAATGGGGGGCACTTTAAATCGAAATGGCTTGTCCCCACCACCATGTAAGTTACCATGTAAGTTTTCCTTGGCTCTTGCCACTATGCTCTACACTGTGTGCGGGTAGGTATTGGAGCTGCTTTGCTGACTCTGATCCTGGTTCTTGGATAGCATTGTGAGATGGGGGTGTTAAAATAAGGTCCTTTTTCTTAAATCGTCACCAGCTTGCAGTCATTATTTTTCCCCTTGGTTGTGAATCATTATGACTGAACTACTTTTGCTTTTCCAGTGGCAAATTTTTCCTCCCCTCTTTGAAACTTTAATTGGTTAGGGTGAGTGAGTATTCCGAAAAGTAATTTCTAAGCCCTGCCTAGACATTAAAGAACTGTTTTGTATTTTAACTGATCCGTACTTATATTTTTTCATCATGGCTCACAATGTATGTCAAGTATGTCCAAGTACATTTTACTTATGTCAAGTAAAAGACCTTCCCTTATTACTTTCGAAACTTAATTTGAGAAGCTATAGGTAATGCTCCCCTTTGAGACTTAATCATGTGTTCTGCCTTTTGAACTGCAACTGACTGAACTCTTCCTTTGCTTTTTGCTATTCATATGAAATGGAGGTTGGCTTTGTGGGAATGAAATACACATGGCTTCTGCCTCAGAGAATTGCAGAATCTGTATTTCCTTTTAAATCTTGATTCTCAGAGCTACTAGGTTGAACACTGACTTCTACACAAACTTTTGGGAGAAATACTTCAGGAGCTTAAGGGTGAACTTGCTAAGCATCTGTGTCACATAAATCTGAGCCTATGGGAAAAATAATACTTTGCTTCCAAAATCATAAATGGCAAGGTAGTCAAGTAGTAGCTTTCTCTGCATCTCTCTATGAAAGTGTATTTTTTTTGGTTGTAGATCTTTTAAGAAGCATCCTCTACATGCTAGTCAGAGCTGCCAGTACAGCAGCAAACTTCGTTTGGAGCAGTTTGAGTGCAAATAGACCTTCAGCTAATCCTTGGGAAAGTTTTTTTCTTTCAGCAAAAGTATCTTGAGCAGGCTTCAGCAGTAGATAGTCCTATGTATGGTGGCTGTTCCAGATGGGTTGGAACCTGAGAATTCCTAGGACGGGTTCTTGGGCAGAGTCACAAGCTTTGGAAACACATTTGTAATTTCCAATTACACATGTCTGTGATGTATTCCTCAGATAAGGCCTTTTGGCCCTGTCATCCCCCATTTTACAATACAGTGAGATGCTGGCTGTAACTCTGAATAGTAAAATTAAAGTCTTACTTAATCTAAAGCTTTATGTTCATTTCTATACCAGTGGGGAGGAGAAGAGGAAAGCAAAGGTGGAGGGTGAACTCTCATCAGTGAGAATTCATTTAGGGCCTGATATCTTGTTGAAACTGTACAAAAGTACACTTTTGGTTTTTTGGTTTTTTTTTCATTTAGTTGTAACACTTCAAGCTGCAAAGCCGTGACTTTTTCTCACTCTGCTGTTGATTAATTAAGGGATAAGCAGTACCGGGATAACAGTCTTCTCTCTTGTTGAATGTTGACCAGATCTTTGTCATGGAAACTTTCTTCTTACTGTGCAGAAGTCTTGTAGTTCTTGAATGCAGACTTCATTAAAATCTGAGCCTAGACAAGCAAAACTGACCTATGTATCAGAAAGGGACCCTATTCCCTGAGGAAGAGGTGTTTTTTGTGTATTTTTGACTTTACTGTTGACTGGAGGCTGAGTGTAAGACTTTGTAGTCACACTGGTGGTGTGAGCCACTGTTGTGGCTCATATTTATTTGTGGTGAACAAGGATGAGAAGATTGTGAAGGCTCCTGATGTACTGTGGAGTTGTGTGTGTGTATGTATTAGCTCTGGAATTTCAGAGGTCCTAATCTGTTTTCCGTTTGCTCCCTATAGGCATTTCACCCCCTGCCTATTCCTTTCCGGCTCCTGCTGCAGTTGTGCCAACAGAAGCTGCTCTGTATCAGCCATCCATGCTTCTGAACCCACGAACACTCCAGCCCTCCACAGCCTACTACCCTGCTGGGGCTCAGCTCTTCATGAACTACACAGCATATTACCCCAGATAAAGCGAGGAGAACCCAAGCAGCAACAAAGAAGTCTTTTTTTTTAATTGTCCCAGCAAATGCACAAAGCTCACAAAAGAACATTGTCTGCTCTGCTAAGGACTTTTGATACTACGAACAGCTTGTTTGGTATCTTGTTCAGGGAAATAATTTCAGGATAACTAGGGATTTTCCTAGTTTCAGGGTATTGCAGGTAGCAATGTTTGGGGGGCAGGGAGGCTAGTTAGTGTGTTTGGTTGGTTTTTTTTTAACCAGGACACACATTTAAGTGAGATTTTTTTATTATTTTTGTTTCACCTAACATTCCTCTCAAACATACTAGTTTGCTTTGTTATGCCCTCAGTGGGAATTGACATGTGCAGTACTCTTTCCCATGTCCGTAAAGGAGCCTTTGGCCTCTCTTTAGCATGGGTGGACTGGGGTCTGCCTTAGCAACTTCTGAAATACTGCCTCTTTGTGTTTGTAACAAAGTAACTTCTGACCTTTATGATGAAAACTGTAAATTTCTATGACTACGTATTGTATTGAATGCATATGTAAAGTATATAGAGGCATGTATTCTTCCTGTCCTCATAAACACCTCTCAAAAAGGGCTTTTGGTTCTTTTGGATGTATTGGCCATCTGCTACAGAACAAAATCTCTGGATACCTGTTGCCCTCTGCAGTCATGAGGCCTTGGAAGGTGCCATGTTCCCTTGAAGCCATAAACTATTTCTTGTCTATTAGGAAATCTGCTAAACAACTCAAGTTTGTTTTTTGTTTTTTTGTTGTTGTTGTTTTTGGTTTTTTTTTCTTGTTTTTTGTTTGGTTTTTTTTTTTAATCTCTGCAGCAGGGACCAAATAGCTACTTAGGAAGCCGATAAGCAATATGAGCACTTCAATACCTGTAAGATAAAAGTTTTCTTATTACTTTACCTATATGTCTGTGAACTGACTTTTGTGGTTTTTTATTAAAATGTTTCCTTCACTCATGTGTTACTTTCTAAAATGCCTTCAATATCTGTTTTATGGTTATGATATTACTAAACTCAGCCTTGTTAATGTAAGATTAAGAAAAATAAAATTCCAAACTTGCACTGGCAATACAAAACAAGGTTCTCAATAACAGTTCTATACTTCATGAAAACATAATAGCAGTAATAGTTTGTGCTTACTGACATGTTTTACTTCATAAGGTAAGAATAGAGTGGCCACTGCAGGCTAAATGTCAGGCCCTAGTGATTTCTCATTGAATGAGTTCCCACATGAGTCTCATCACTGGCTGCTTGGGCTGTGGGCATCTATGTTGGTCACAGACTGATCAATCCCAAGCCCCAAAATATCCTTTTTATGTTCTTGTCTAACTGGTAGTTGTTCACTGTTTTTAGGAAACCATTATTACATAGCTTCTCTGCCAATTACAAATACTGCCCTTTTAAAGGAAATAAGGAAAAATTTCTGGACTCAAGTTGGATTCTTTGTTGTGAGATTTGGTGTTTAGGTATTGCTTTTCCATTCAGAATGTTTGATCTACAGGCAATACTCCAATAGATGTAGTGGTTTTTGTAGAGGATGTTTTTGGCTTGGTTTTTTTTTTTTTGGGTTTTGCTTTTTGGTGGTTTTTGTTTGTTTGTTTTTTTTTTTTTAATACTGCTTTTCAGGCAAGTTTCTGTGCTTTGTCCAGGATGCAAAAAATAATTGGATCCATTTGAAATAGCAATCAGAAGTCTCTTGAATGTAGCTTTCTGGTTCTGAAGTTTATGTCAGAAATTTAGTATGTACAGCAGGAAAGAATGGGGTATCCTTTGTACTAAGTGTTCCATTTAAAAGCACATCCAGGAAAAGTAATACAGAGCTGGTAGGTAATGATCAGACAATAGTTAATAAATCTAACTGGTGAATATTTATGGAAACAAGGAAAACTTCTTTGAGCTGCTGCCAAAAGCTTCTACAACTTTTGTTTTGCAAGGTCAAGTTGTTTTATAATAGTCCAACTCCATTTTCCACATAGAAATCAACTTACATGGTGGAAAGGAGGGAGGTATTGGTTTGGTTTTCAGCACCTATCAGAAATCCTGAAACTTTCAGACTTGTCTTAATGCTCTTACAGCTTTGGTGATGAAACCACTGGTGTAAAGAAATTGATGCCTTTCAAGCTATTAAAATAGCTTTAGTGAACTCCTAATGAAAAGGAGGGAGAGCAAGTTATTCAGGATCTGTCAGTCTTTGATATCACTGTTCCGCCTCTAATTATATCTGGCAACATGTTCTGACAGCAAATCAGTGGTCTTGCTCTCTGTCTAGTCCCAAGCTTTTATGAAAGAACAATAGGATTTATGGGAAGGGGGAGTTTTCCTTTATCTAATCCTAGGTGTACTAGGTGCTGTATGTACATTGGAAATAATAACTGCACTACTTGGCAATTGCTAACACACCCTATAGAAACTTTTACCAAATACAAACATGAGACCTATTGCTACAGGGTAAACAGTTTTAAAACCAAGTTGACTCTTAGTGTATTTATTGAGTTCTAATGCCGTTTTTATCACTATTAAGCAGTGCCTTTAAAGCCTCAAAAGTATCTGTCAAAAATCCATACACGTAGTAATACATTTATGATTTTTACTTTTTAAAAACGTATTTTAAATAACATGGTGGAAAGAGGAGAGTCTTAATTGTAGAACTGTACTGGTTTAGGGCAAATCTGGGAGAGAACCCCCCGGAGGGGTTCCTCTAGAAGGCAGATTCACTCGGTGCCTCCCCCCCGAACCGCTTCGGGGAAAAAATACCTCCTTGGAGAAAAAGTGGGGAAAAACTATTTATTAAACAAGAAAACCTAAACAATAAAACTTCTTGCCGCTCCGAACAAGAGACAAACTCAGAAAACCTCCCCCCCCGGGCTGCAGCCCGGCTCACTCGGTCCCGTATCAGTCCCTCCGGCGCTGAAATGCCGCGGCCCCGGCCCGGCCCGCTGGCCACGGGTGCGAGCTGCCGGCGCTCCTCCGGGTGTTCATCCAGAGCAGGTTTGAGCAGGGCCCAGGAAAAGGAAAAGCCGCAGTCCAGGGAACTTCTTTGCCTCAGCTAGCTAAAACTAACTAAAAAGCAAATGAGAGTTTTGTCTCGCTGTCTGTCCGCAGATAACACAGTCCAGCAGCAGGAATGTGGAGGAGTGTGCAGTTTCTGAAAACAAACTCCAGCTTCTGCTCCCGCCCCTTCACTCCTGGAACAAGTCTTAAAGGTGCAAAACTTATTATTCAGCATAAACAGAGCAGACGATTGGGGATAAAAGCATCATATGGTCAATCTAGGACATAGGTTGACTGTAGCCATAGGTTGACATCATAAATATGATATGGAAACTGAAACCTGGTGTGGGTTCAAACAAATTGAATAAATTCCATGACAGGATGTTCATTGTGAGTTAGTGAATACTCAGAAACCACACCTGGCTCAGGAAGTCCTTGAAATCAAAATAAGTGGAAGAGTGTTCTTGTGCTTTATGTCCTGTGGTAAATTCTTGTGCTGTTGAACCAAGGTGAGTAGGTACATTTGTTTGTTCACACCTTTGTGGGACTTGTCTTGAGAGATACAGGTAGTGCTTGAGAGCATGGGTCTGTCCAGTTTGTTTGTCTAATAGTGGCTAAGCTGGGGTTATCTCTCTGTTGGGCCAGTGTGTGCAGTTCTCTCCATTGGAGTGGTTTGACTTAAAAGGCTTTTTTATGTGATAAAGGTATGATTCTGACACTTGCTGCACAAGGAAATAGAGGGTAATATCTTAGTGTTCTCATGTCTGCTTACGTCCCTTCCTGCTCTGGATAAGTTATGGCTTTTCTCATTATACACTAATACCCTTGTAGAAGTATATACATATGCAACACACATATAGCACTAATATTTATGTATGCATACATGCAGATGTATGTGTAAAAGTAAAATGACCAATCTGAGCAATAATAAAGGTTAGAAAAAAGTCTCACTTGTTCTCTGTGATGAATCAGATTCTCCATTATGATCATCATGGGAAACAAGTTATTGCTCAGATTCTTATTGAAGCGCAATTAAGTTACAGGGAATTGAAAACTGGCAAACCTGGGAACAAGTGGGCGATACCATTCAGAGCTGCTGCCAGCAGCTTTGTTTACATATCTCTGTGGCTAACCAGCATCACTTGACAGAACTGGGTTAGGAAACAACCATATGTGTATTTAGCCTGGGAGCTCTGTCACAGATGGAGAACAGCAGCAGCCAGAAACAAAACCTCTTTTAGTTGTACTCACAGCATCATATCAACACTCTGGACCACATCTCTTAAATGCTTGTGATTTTGTTTTTATTATTATTTTTATGCTAAGTATGTTGGCTTGAATTGCATGAAATCACGTCTGCAGTGATGGGCTCACTGGATATAAAAGCCTACTGGTGGCTTTTAGTTGCTGTCCAGTAAATGGAGTTCGAATGTTTTAAATCAAGTGTCTGAACTTGGGACTCTTCATTACCTGTCCTTGTTCCGTTGAGCTGCTCTCCATCATGAATTTGTTAAAATAACCTCAACTCTTCAGTTAATGTCACAAATTTGTCACCAGAATGATTGTTTGGGCGAACACTTAATTATTCACTTTCAAAATAAATGTAGCTTGCCAAGAATTAGAACAGCAGGGATGCCTTTAACTACTACCATATTTCATTGGAGGAGGAGTGCATTGGCAGGGAAGACTAATTGTTGCATGCCTCCATAGGCTGTCATTATCCCTTCATTTGTAGGTTTTAATTAGTAAAACTTTCATGTTGTATCAAAGCAGCAGAACATGCTCTGATCAACAGCTATCTGGATATCAAGACAGCAAACTTATTTAAATTAAAAAACCAAACCAACCCCACCTTTCTTCAAAGCTGGTACACCTGTTAAAATGTTGTTGCTGGTAGCAGTGTCAAAATCTTTACTCAGCCCTCCATACAAAATGCTGCAATGGAGACTGGTTGGGACTTCTTCCTTTTGTTTCCTTAATATACTCAATGACTTGATTTTCAGGTAGCAGCTCTTACTGTCATCTTCTGACTGTTCTCTGCTAACTAGTAAAACAATTGGATTTCTATGAGGGATTAATTGTTACAGCAACATTGTGCAAGCTTGCTGCAGAGATCAGTATGAGTATTGTTTTTCCTTTTGCCTATTTACAACACAGTTCAGTGGTGGGAAGATCTGCCTGTTGTGCCTGAAGGCATGTGTGTCATCCATGCAGGTGCTTTTTAGAACATTTGCAATGATCTCAGGTTATTCATGGCACCAAGGTACATTGCTGGATGCTTTGCTTTACTCAGAAGCAGCCTCCTACAGGGGTGTGTTGAAAATCCCAGCACTACCCAGGGCAGGCTATTGCAGTCTTCCATGGCAGAGCTTCTGGATCCATTCCCCCTGCTTATTGTTGTTGTGCTACCATGACCTTATCCAGCTGGGAAGTTGATTTCAGTAGGCAGAGTGGGCAGCAGGTTATCTGGTTAAATGTGGGGAAGGTATCTGTATTGTAGGAGCTGTGTTTCCAGAGACAGATGGAAGGCAGGTTTTTTTTGAAGGAGGGTGTTTCCAGGGATAGAGCTGGGTTGATCTTCGAATAAGACTTTTTGGACCTGAAAGCTTTTTTTTTTTTTAATTAAAAAAAAAAAAATCTTCTTTGTTGAATATACCATCTATGATATTATTATATAGCCATAGGGATGATAGATTTGTCAAGTTACGCAGCATTTCTTTATTTAAATGTGGATAAACATTCCAATCTTGGATCAGGAAAATTATTCTGGCTGTGTAAATACTTCTGCTACTAACATGTCTTGTTAGTTTTTGTGAAAAAAAGTACCGTGTTAAAACTTTGAACTTTGGTGATTATACCACAAAATTTACTATTCACTTTTGTATGAACCACTTCTAAAAAAGCTTTATATTGAAGCTGCATTTCCTCGTGGGCTGCTTTCCAGTAGTGAACCCTATAGGTATTATGCTGTAAGCTTAATACCTGCACATTATAGTCATGTGCCATACCAGCCCAAGGAGTATTTGGAAATCCCTACCAGTTTCTGAAAAGAGCTGCTGTTCACTGAAGTCTGGGATCATCTGTCAAATTTTTTTTTTAGTTTTTCTGAAGGCACTTGGTAATGTGCATCCTTTGCTTGTTCTGTTCCTGCTGCTGGCAGAGGTGTTCTGGGTCTGCTGAGCTTCCTAGACCTAGCAAAGAGGGGCAATAACTTAATCTTGAAACACTAATGGATAAGTCTGACTGCTAGTGCTCCTCTGGGTATTAGAGTAAGGGATATGAAGTAAGACTAACTTGCAATCAGGATCTGTCTTACAGTCCTGAAACTATTAGAAGCTGCTAATCGGTAGCTTGATGAAAGGATATTGTCAGTATCTGTCACAAAGCAGACACTTCACAAACAAAAAGCTTTCAGGACTACAGATAAAAAAAAGTCAAAGGAAAAATAGGGATAGAAAATCTGCAGGGAGAGAACTGAAACCTCTAGATGGTATCTAAGCACATATTTGTTCCTATGTGCAAATAGTGCTGGGTATGTTTGTGGTTCTCTTGATGGACCTGCAAGATACTCGGCAGAAATCTGAAAACTTGTTTGGTTACATATGCTGACTGCTCCCAACTCACACCCAGGTGTAATATAAACCACAGCTTCCTTCTGGATATTGGTATCCATTAAGCAAATGTATGATGGAAAAACTTGTTAGGAAATCAGGAGAGACAGTGAGCCTCAATGTTTCCATATAATATTTTAGTGATGAATATTTGGGATCCCTTGAGGTATATAAATGCTGCTTGAATGCCAACATCAACCTTTAGAACATGTGAAAACTTGTTCTTGTATCCAAAACTGATTTCTGAAACTTATTTGTTTTATTTTGAGATTCTTTGGAGAATACAACAATTTCAGAAATACTGATTGGAAAAAATCCAATCTGCCTGTTGATGAGATTCAAGAAAAGGGATCAGTTCATAAAGAAAAAAGATTTGCATTGGGAAATGCTTCATATCATATTTGATTTCAAGAACTAGAGGGATATAAAAAGAGTTCAAGTTCTTGCACTGCATCATTATATAGTGGTGTACACCTAAGAACAACTGTAGAAATGCTGTCTGGCCCAATGTAAAACATGCAAGTATTTGTTCCTGAGGCTTGTTTGATTCAAGAATATAGGCTGGAATACTTGTCTTGTATGCCTGCCTAGACCCTTTTCACTATGTTTTCATGGTCTTCTATTGACTTCTTTTCCATCTGGGGACATGACCACTCCAAGTCACTTGGTGCTGTTCCTCTGGGGGGCTGTCACCCCTCAGACTGGGCAAACACAGAATTGGCTGGGAGCACTCCATATGTTACCTTCTCGTAGGGAGTCGGAGCAGGTAGCACCCTTAGCCTTTGAGAAAAGCAATGAAAGACCTGAAAAGAATATCAAAGTTTCTAACATCTACAGATTGAATATTTTGGGCATAAGAAAAGATTTTTCTTTATTACTTCTGAATAAGTCATTATGGCATTAATATTGCTTTAAAACAAGACCAGCCTGTCCCATTGTGGCACTAATATCTGGCATTTGCCAGTGACCACAAAAAGATGCTGTGTCTAAACAGTCCATGAAATATAAGTAAATAGAAGCAAATGCTGCCTTGCTGGCAGCTGTGGGGAGCTCCATCCCCAGATGTATTTGTATCCAAACTATGGATGGGCATATCTGCCATGGATTCATATCCTTATTCTATAGCTACATTAAAAAATAAAGGCTGGAGACAGCATGTGATGGCTATAAGTTCTAAAGCTGAATGGTGCACTGGTGGGGGAAGACTTAAAGACTTATTTTTGGCTTCATTAGTGTCATAAGCTGACCGCTGGATCTTATGTTTGAGAATCTGAATAGTATAAAGGTGTATTGACTGTGGTAGTAGTTTTTTAGGGATTAGTATGACTACTAATGTAACAGTAAAGGCATGCAGGAAATGATTATTGGGAAGTGTTGTGGTAAGTTTGCATGAAGATGGTTCTCTACAGCTTAAAGTCTTACCTTCCTACAGCTGTTTTTTCTGACAATAGGCTCAAAATTGACAAAAATTATTACAGGTGGTGTCCTTGGCGTCAGGCTATCTCTGCTATCTAGTGGAACCACCAGGGAAGATGTTGTCATGAAGGTACCCAGGAATGCAGTTGTGGGGATAAACTAGCATTATAAGCAGTTCCTGTGGAAAAAGGAAAGCAGCTTTCTTTCTAGACATGGCCAGCTGTTGCCTGTAGAAGCCACAGTGCTAAACCTCAGTCAATTTCATTCACTTCTGAAATACCTTGAAGACGTTTCTCTGAAGGGAGGCTATAAACATCTATACATTGTGTCCAGGAATGGCTTGTCTGCTGGATTTACTTGTTGCCTGCTGTGATGAAACTATTCCCTTCCATACTTTGCTGCATAAAGATTGCTCAGGGCTTTGCAAATAATGGGAACTTGGTAAGGTCAAGACTGAAAAACTGGTGAGGACATGCTTGGGGGCAAATGTGCCTACTGGGCTTGGAAGCCACAGAGGCACTCAAGATGAGCTTTAATTTAGGGAGGTAGAATATAGGCTAACACTGTAGGACTCATGTGGAGGACGCCTCAAGGCATCTTAGGACAGCAGCCTTTGGGCTAAACTGAGTCTTCATGAATACCAGCTCAGCTAAGGACTGAAACACCGATGTAAGGACACAAAGGGAATTTTTTTGGTGATATTTTCATTGCCTTGGGCTGGGAGAACAGAAGTGGAGGTCATCTGGGAGCTACCTCTCTAGTGTGGTTTGGAGAGGTTATCCCAGGTCTAAGGAATAGCATTGAAATGGCAATGGAACTGGATATGTGCCTGATGCCATGCTCAGGAGATAAAACAAAATTATTGAGGTAGCTTTGAGCAACAACTATGAGCTCTTGGAGGAGTTCTTAATTTTTATTTATTTTTTTTTTTTACTTTCATAAAATTATAGAGTAAATAAGAGAAGCCAGTGACATCTTTCAGTATTAGCACAACTTTAGGAGTAAGTGGTCTATGCAAATCTATTTAGTAGTGAACATGTAAACTTTTCCTTCAAAGAATTTGGGCATGTGTGGCTGTGCAGGTGGTGTTTGTCTCCAGGGACACTCTCTTGAGGTCAGTCAGTTGGGGCTGCCAGAGTCTGGGGACAGATCCTGTGTGTACCCATGTGTTGTGCTGTTAGGGAAAGCTGATTACCTCAGTGTTGTTTCTGTTGTTGAATTGCTCTTAATTCCATGGTGGTGGGAGCATTATGAATGTCTAATTCTGCAGCCTGAACTTCAACATCTGCCCAGCACTTTAAGAAAGGTTAAGGTTGCATAGCACCTGTTGGCTCTTTTCTGCACTAGTTTGGCTTCTGATTGCTTCTATCTTAACTTGTGTTTGTAGCATGCAGCAGAGGATGGACTTGTACACACAAATGATGCAGCCAGGACAGTGTCCAAAGAATGGATTTGCATTGAAAGGCCCCAGCAGTTAGAATTCCTTAGTGAAGGTAAGGATAACAAACCCCAGGAGACAGGGTTTGTGGGTATCATAGTGTTTTATTCAGATAACCACCGTACTCAACATAATTTGTCATTTGCTGCCCTGAGAAGGTGGCTACACTTTGCTGTGTCCAGAATGTCACACTGCAGTATGTAAAACCCTATGAAAGCCATAATTTAAAGGATTTTAACTACTCCAGTTATCTTAAGGCCTGCTGGTTTACATGTTTCCCAGGGCTTCGAATGCCTACTGCTTTAATAGCAGTACTGAGAGCCTGTAGAAAGCTTCTCAGAACCAGTTTTCTCTGTGGAGCAAAGTGTGGAGATGATGTTACTCTCCCAGCAATGCACTAAAATGAGGTGTTGGTTAGACAAATAAGCCACTTTCTTAGTTAACTACATAATCCAATGTCTAAGCTTCACACTGATATAAAATTGCAGCAATGAAGTAGTTTGTATAATAGCAGCTACTCTCTTGCTTTTGTGAGCTTTCTGATCAGGCCACTTCAGCCTTTCAAGTTTGGTTTACTTGATCTTCTGTACAGGAGTAGTCAAAGGATGAAGTCACCCAGAAAGCATTTGTACAGAAAAATGCAAGCTGAACTGCAAAACAGTGGATGGACCATGAGACTTAGCATGTAGTCTCAGAGGAAGATATAGAAATGTATTTACAAAAAATACTTCTGTAATCTCTAGTCTTAGAAAAAATACATAGTCAAAGAAGTTATTAGATTTTTCATGCCCCTTTCTTTCCTCTATTCCTTTTTTCAGCTTTCCCTCTGAAAAAATAGCAACAAAACTGGTTTTTCTGATTCTTCTGCTTTTGACACAGACAACTTAGCCTAGGGTGTAATCTACTTCTGGCCAAAACCTTTACCTGCAGCATCACCTCATGTCATCTGCTCCAAGTGTGCTACTTTTGCATGTGCACAAGTGGCCATCTCAGCTCGTTGTCTAACAAGCTGGCCTTTAGCTGGATTGATGGAGCTAAAACCCATCCCTGCACTGACAGAGCCATAATTAGCTGCTTAGTGGACTCCTGGCCAAACTATGCTGCATCACTTCCCATCCATTTATTGTGTTGCCCTCCAGTGACTAGATCAGGAAGCTAATCCAGCTGGAAAAACTCATGGGGTTTTTCTTTGCTTTCAGCCAGTTTACAGCTTAGCAGTGCTAGTGCCTGTGTTGGCCCAGAGACAGGAAAGTAGAAGTGGCTGAAGCAGGCACTGAGAGATAGTAATGGCATTGCCATGGTGGACTTGATTTTTAAAGCTTCACCTTCAAAGGTAAAAGATCATGTAATAGGGAATAAATTCTGGTGTACTCTTAGTGAAGCACTCTTAACTTTAGTAGAAAACATCATTAAAACTGTGTGTGTGTAAGGTGAAAACTAAAGCTTTTGGTTCTTCTGTAAAGATTTTTAATTTAGGAAATCAAGAAATTAATATTTGCTTTTATCATGGTGTTCAGTGACCTGCACAACTCTTTCATGCAGATTCCTCTACCCTTTCTGATGTTTTGAACAAACATAGCAAGCCTAGATGGAGATTTTGATTATGTTTCCAGTTTTACTGCTTCTCAAGCCAATTTGCTCAAGAGAAAAACCACCAGAACTCTGGAAGTGACTAGACGGATCTGTTACTGTTTTAAAGTTCATGCACAATTTTCAGACATGCACACACAGACCACTAAGCCCTTCACTGCAAGCACAGGTGCTGAAATTGTGCAAGTCTTGAGGGTTTCTGCTTGATAAAGTATTAAACCCCTCTTAACACAAAAATTGTTCAGCCTGAACCTAAAAAGTCTGATCTCTTTCAGTCTTTGAAATAGCAAAAGTCTTTTTTACATAATTTTGCACAGTTTAAAATACTTCTTTTTAATTAAGGTGTTTTATAACCTCTAATTTTGCATTTGACATTTTAATAAAAAAATCTTTTGTCTTGTATATGTTTGTCTAATCTCTGCAAGAAGCCACTGTAAACTTTTAAAATATGCAGGCATATTTTACACAGTGTAAAAATAATTAGGAATGTAAAATGGATTATCTAAGGGGAAAAAATGCTGTTACTTTGTAAAGATGTGTGGGATGTTAAATGCTTTGTCTCTGATTCTTATCTTTTGTAGGCTTTTCCTATGCACTCAAATATTTAAATTTTAAAAGGCTTACAGGAGTAGGCATTTTCAAACTTGGATCACACCGTGTACTCGGAAAATGGGAAATGCAGTTAACCTCACTCCTGTGGTCCTACTTTTATATTTCCACTTCATGCTCTGCCCACCCTTCTGCAGGTTTGACTGTCTCCTATGCAAGGAAAGTAATGTGACCTGGAGTTAAGAGCCAGCGCCTTGTCTGCTCTGAGAGGGTCAGTCAGAGCTGGTGGTTTGAGCTTGGTCTCTCTGCCCTATAGCCAGTAACCCAGCACCACAATTGTCACTCTTACCAGAGAAATCAAATGCTATACATGCTCCTAAATAGCTGCTGTCTCTTAGCAGCCCTGGGTCTCCTGCCTGCCCTGGGCCTGGGCTTCGGGCACAGGAGTAGATCACTACACCTCTCCATGGCAATTAAAATCCTCATTTGTGGTGAAGAAAGGGGAAAGGAAACCCTGAAACAGGGGTGTATGAGGCTAAAATGTGCAAATTGGATAGGTTTTTTGGCATGCTCAAAATAAATATTGCAGAACTGAGGAATACAGGCACTTTAGGTAGGTGGTGCTGTAGGAGTTTTTAGCTACCATGAACTCAAATCCACCACAGTACCTTGGATCCCTGAAAGTAAGTACAAGGGAAGAAAGAACAAAAGAGGGTGGTGTGGTGACAAAGTAGAAAAAGTCTTCCAGACACGGCAAGTGATAATCTCATTTCCAGTATCTAATTTTAAAAATTCAATCCTTCCCCCTGTAATTTTTCCTTGGTTTTTGACCTTCTCTTTCCTTGGTGCAACCCTCCCCTGCTCACTAGAGCCAGAGTAATCTAGATTTACATTTTATCCTGGAAAACTTCATACTGATACAGTCTAAAGTATTTGACAGAGACTTTTTAAAAATCACTGTTCTGTAAACATGACTACATTGAACATGATTAATTGATGCAAGATACTTTTAAATGGTATTTCCAACTTTTCCTTCTTAGAAAATTGTTCTGCCTTTAATTATGTAGCACAATTACAAATAATGCATAAGGGAAGTTAGCCTATATAAGCCACTAGGGAAGTGATGGAGGAATAGAATTTTTGCCTATGAACTGTGCAGGAATATCTCAAGTGTGCAAATAGAGACAGACAATGAGGGGATGGGAAGCAGTAGGCCAGGAAAGGCTTGGAAATATAAATCACAAACTGAATGCAAAAATAATTAAATGCTTTTGCAAAAACTAACTTTATGTTGGGTTGAGCAAATGGGCTTTTTGTTTCGGTTGCCTTTATAGTTTTCCAAGTATTCTCTACAGTGTAACTGCAAAGCTTCATCGACAACTTATAACCAATAATTTGCTCAAAAACTGCAGAGTGAAGAGAGACAATGTGAAAACAGCTCCCCCAGGCCTGCTGAAGGCATTAGCATTGCTTAGTTTGGTGAAAGGAGGCTGGGGAGAGGTATGAGAGCAGTATATTAAAAAATGTGGCTATGAAGAAAGAAGGAATAAATTCTTCCTATTGTGCATGGGACCAGGAGCGAGGGAAGGAGTTACAGGCAGGGATTAAGGGTTCTGAACAAACCTTCTCCTACCAGCAGTAGTTAAATACTGATCTGAACTGCCTGGGGAGGCTGCACGGTCTCCACCCTGGTAATCTTTCGGGACTGGTTGGCCAAGCACTTATCAGAAATGGCACTGGCATAACTGGTCCCACTGTCAGGCACAGATGTGGACAAGATGTCCTCTTCAGATGTTCATCTTTGTGGTGATACTGCTTTTTTCTTAGGGCCCTGACCTCAGATATTATAAAGTTAGCTGTACATCTTAGCCCCCAACTCAGGTCATATATATTTTGCTATTTTTCACAAGCTCTCTCATGTCTGGGAATTTTTGGATTTTATATTTTCAAAACAGAATCCTTTATATTCCTTTTCAATATGTTTCTGTTTAAATTCATTACAACGTTAAATATAATTTAACCTAAAGCTGAATAGAATATTATTTCCCTGTTATAATGTGTGTATGTTTGTTTAGAAAACAAACAAGAAATGTTTCCTACAGAAGGAGAATATGTGTATGTTCTGTTTGCTTTTTGCAAAATTAGTTGGTGAATCTCACAGCTTTGCTATCCCTTAATATCTCCATTATCTCAGTTAGGCAGGTTCTTAGCTAGAGGCAATTTTATTTAAGCAGGAAAGCCTGAGACTTCATCAGTAAAGATGAAAGTCCAATTCCACAATGTAACTTTCTTGAGGTTAAGAGTATTGATTGAACTTGAGATGGGAATCTATCGCTCGTGTGTTTGAATGTGTAAAGAACTTACAGTATGAAGGTTACTGGAATGAATCTGAAAAAAAAGTGAAAATATATATTATACTTCATAAAGACTATATTTAAATGTATTGTGTTACATGGAGAAAGTTTTTCTTTCTTCTCTTTTTCTGTGCTCCCACCTTTGCCTTGATCTGCTTTTCTCAGCCTCCTTGGCCTCTCTGGAGCTGGGAATAGGGTAGAGTTGGGCTGTGCCCCTGGGACTGGGGAAGGGAATAAGGGGAGACCCAAAGCACCAACCATCCCGAGCAAATGTCAAAGTGCTGCCCCAGGAGAGAGGATGACAAAGGGCAGGAGATGCCCCAGCATCTCCTATCCAGACTGTGTCCCTTTCTGGTGCTGTACTCGGGGAAGGAGCCTGCGTTTGCTGGGCTTGCCAACCCCTCAAAACACCTGGTTATTTCAGCATGTGCTCAGACAGGCACGGTCAGCTCGTGGAGCCACACAAACTCCTTGCTTTGCTGTTTTTTAATCGTTAATCACTTGAATGGAGATGTAAACAACTGTGCTCTCTTGTATCCTCACCCAGAACGGAGCCAAGCAGTCCTTTTACACACCACAGGTCACTCTGGGCAGTCAGAGCATGTAAGCAAGAGGAGTTTGTTTTCACCCACCTCTGCCCTGCTTGGTTTGTGAAGCTGATGGAAGGTCATGCTGTACTAAAGGAAACAAAGGAAAAAAAATGTTTTCATGGTGTAAATGGAATGTGGTGATAAAAACTGTTCTCCTGTGGCTCTGGCATGTCGCGTGGCAGTTCCTTGGTGTACAACCTGCATCTCCCCAGGCAGTGTGGTTCTGGTCTGCTCTCAGAGCTCCTGCAATGAGACACTGCAGTAACAGAGATGCAGCAAACCCTGACAAAAGGACAAACAGCCAAAGCATTGCCTACAGAACTAAGATGGAAAACAGCTGAAAAAGCTGACTGTGACTGCACTGAGAAAAGTTATTAAATACCAATCCCACTTCTTCATTTACTCCTGTGAGAAATGTGTCTGCACACATCAGCCTGGCTGGGCTCGATGGACATGACTGAGTGGCCATAGGTGAGCGAGGAGCCCACATGAACTCCAGTAAGCCCTACCCTGACTGGCTCTCATTGCCTATGACAAACTGTCTGAAACACAGAAATATCTTATCATCTCACACCTGAACTGTGGGGTTTTTCCAACTTTGTCCTTCCGTTTATGAAAGATATCACTTCTGCCTACAAGATATGCCCCTAATCTTATCCTGGAGCCATGATTTCACAGTATGAAATTAATCTCCTTTGAAAATCCCTTCTCCCTCATCAGCCATGCTTGCGCCCAGCCCAGTGCCCCCACACATCACCTTGGGTCCTGGGCATAGCTCTGAGAGTCCAAGGGCATTCTTGGGCACAGAGAAGCAACAGAGACATTTAACCACTCTGTAGCTGGCTAATACTGAGCACAGTTTGGAGCTGGATCAACAGTGGTGGCTGCACACACAAGGGAGCCCCAGTGCCGAGCCAGGAATGAGCAGTGTAGAACCAAGGAGCACCATCAACAACTCAGGTCTGTTACTAGAGCATCACGCTATCACAGGCCATGAAACAGCCCCAGAAGACCCGGGGGGAATTTAGGGCAGGCCAGCCAGAGGCTCTCACCCAGATGATAGCAGTAGCACATCAAATCATCCCACACTCAATCAAGATTTCCCATGATGGAAGAATGGGGGGAAGAAACTTATCCCACCCAGTGTTGTTGCACCACAGAAGAGAAATCAAATGCAGGAGTGGTTTGGACCTCAAAAGCTACAAGCGTTGTGTACAAGCAATTAATGACTAATCTCATGCCTGACTGGTAATAAAAGAGTAGGCCTGGGCTCACCACAGCCAGGGAGCCTGGAGGGGGAGTGCTGAGGCCCTGCTGTGAGTTGCTGCTGGTGTTTGGGAGGTTTGGGCAGGAGCTGAGGCTGTATGAACTCAGCTGCAGTGCGATCCTTGATGGGGAGGGACAGAGGGAGAAAGGGACAGAAGAGAGTCCTCCCTCACATGGCTGCAGTCACATTTAAGTGCACTTAGCAGTAAAAGCCCAGCATAATAGCACAGGAATTAAATTAGAATGTACAGAAATGAGTGCAGAGAAAATTAAAGATGGCCTACACTAATCAGCAAGCTTGTTTTTGTTATGTGTAATAGATATAATTCGCGCCATTTCTAATATGATTTATGTGATATTGAATATTTGTTGGAGTATACACGTTTGTATTAGGACTCCCCCCCAACCCTCGCAGGCAAACCCTGGTGTATGTTGAAACCCGATTTACAAGTAAAAGGATGTGGCTGGCCAGGAGATGGGCCATGTACCCGAGATGGATATCATGGAAATTCTCAGGCAGATAGTGTGAATGCAGCTGTTCATGCAGCATTCCAGTAAATTTCATCAAGGGACTCAACAACTCCTGACTCTGAATTGTTCTTCTTCATCACCAAAAAAGAAAATCTTATTAACCTATGGACTCTGAATAGAAGAAAAGACTGGCTGCCGAAATCTTAGCCTCAGGCAGAATTTTCCCTATAAAAACCGCTTGTGCCAGGATGGAAGTGTGTGGGCATAGAGGAAACCTCTGCTGAGGCTGACCTTCTTTGTTGCACATCCAGGGCTGACCCCGGGCTCGGCTCTGTTCTTTCCTTGTGGCTAGCTAGATAGAATTTAATTGCAGATTTTTTTTTTTTCATTTTAAATTTGGCTGGACAAATTTTCATTTATAACAGTTTGCTTTTTAGAGAGCTGCTGCACATTGGTGCCTGCAGAGAGAATCTATCCATCATTGTATAAAGAAGCATCAGCAGCAGAATGGGATTTTGTGCGTGCTCGCTCTGAGATCTCTAACTCCAAATCCCATGTCTTGTGTCCTTCCATGCACAGGAGCAGTTGCACGGGCTGCTGCAATCCAGAGCCTGCTGCAATCCAGAGCCTGCTGCTCTGTCCATGCTGTCCATGTGTTCCTCCACCTGCCCCTCTGGCTTCCAGGAAACGAAGGCTCACCGTGGCTTTGCTCAGCTTCCAGTCTCAGCCCGTACATCAAAGCCAGCTGGGGTTTAGAGGAAGGTGCTGCTGCGAGCTCCCCAGCAGCCCCAGCTTTGTGCAGGCAGCAGCAGCGCCCGCCACCTGCTCACCACATGAGAAGGCAAACAGCAGCACGTCACCTGCACTTTTTAGGAGACTGATGTGTAACTTGGAGTGCAATATTCAGGCCAAATACAGAACAAAGCAGCCCACGTATTAAAAAGTTTCAGCCCATGCAAGTCTGCCTTCAGGTGAGGTGGGAAGGGATACGACATGGAAAAAAATGTCACTTTAAAGCTATCACAAAGTAAGCACAAAGCGACAGAGTGACATTACTAGAGCATCCCACTGTTTGTGAGCCGTTCCTGAAATACAGTTACAACCAAACAGGAAAAACTAGTAAGGTAGAGTTGAGACATGAGCTTTAACACTGGATTCTTTCTCTGACAGTGACTGCAAAAATAGTATGGAATGGCGTGACATGTTCATTATTTCTGTCTGGCTTCAGGTTAAAAAGCAGCCTATGTTCAAGGAGACTGTACCCAAAACTTCACACCCAACCTGATCTCAAAATCTCAGGCAGGCTGGGTTTCCTTTCCATGTGGGGCCACCAACTGCAGCTGCTCTGCAGGTTCAGTAACACCCTCTCTGGTGAAAGCTTCTGACTGTGCAGTGCCTTGGGTTACAACCAGCCGGTGAGCTCACGGGCTCTGGGGGCCCTTGGTGTGCAATGCTGCTGGAGCATCACACAACATCACTGTGATGTTCTTCTCCCTCACTGCTCTCCAAGCAGGATCAAAAAGGTATAATGAGGTAAAAAAAAAAAATAGTGACAATGTAAAACTGGTGCTGTGCTTAGCTGTGCACCTCAGGGCACTAACAGCATATTTGAGGTCATTACTCAGATCATCATCCTTTGACAGGAAAAAAAGAGGAAAATGTTTGGGAAAAGCTGGAAGCTTCTGGCACAGCCAACCTGTCTTCATGGGCAGCACCCTGCTCAGCAGAATCAAACCACTCACCCAGCACTGAGTGGCAAGTGGAAAAAACTGCCTGAAACCAAGCTCTTGAGCACAAAGGGTCTGAGAGTATACTCCACTTCTGGCCTATTGTGCAGGTGATTTTCTTCACCTCCCAACTCATTATAAAACCTATGAGCTGCGACCAGCTTTTTTTGTTGCTACACGCAAGTAATTCTGCTATTGACATGTCTGTCTGTGGCACAGTGAGACCTGGCATCACCTCCACCAGTTGAGGCTGCAGCTACAGAGAGCACTTCCCAGCCCGAAAAGATGGGGCCTGGTAGGTGGAAATACAAAAAGGCAGTGTCTTCCAAATCTGTCTCTGTATGTGCTCTGGGATAAGCAGAGCACATGTACAGCAGCTGAATCAACTGGAAGGAAGGACATTTCTGGTTTAATTAAATGAGCAGACTGCGGAACTAGATGCAAGAATAAAGCATAAAGCGTAAAGCATAAAGAATAAAGAATAAAGAATAAAGAATAAAGAATAAAGAATAAAGAATAAAGAATAAAGAATAAAGAATAAAGAATAAAGAATAAAGAATAAAGAATAAAGAATAAAGAATAAAGAATAAAGAATAAAGAATAAAGAATAGCTGCTGCTTCTTCAGGAGATAACTTCAGAGCTTGGGGCTGGTTTGTGGATGGGCCACTTTCTCCTGCTCCTGTCTATGAGAAAACCACTGTATTGTCTTAGCATGTAGGCGACCTGAACTGACATCAGTGGTGATCATAAACGTGCACTGGAGGGGAATCTGAGCTTTCCTTGATGGCAGATGCTGGCTCTCCCTGCAGTGCACACCAGGATCACCTGACAAATCCCACCAGGGTGATGCACGACACACTTCAGGTACTGACAGATTTACAGAATGCTGCTTAAGGTAGAAGGCAGCTGCACAGCAGATGTAAAAGGTGCCTGCACATTCTTATTTTGTTGTGTTCAACTCAACTGAATTAATAAGATGAAAGGCCATTTCAAAGCACCTTGCAGATTACCTTGTCCAAGAACTTCTTAAAAGCTCACACAATTAAAGTGCATTTGATCTAAAAATACGGCATCAGTCATGACAGTGTGCAATAGCTGCAATGTTTTAACCCAGGAGAATCAGCTCTGTTAAGTGTATCACGTTACAACTGCTGGCACCTGGGAACAGTGTCTGTGTTTCTGGGTCAGTCTTTCAGATCCCAGTTTGTCAGACTAAAAGGGACTGAACCTCTCCTAACTAAAACATCACAGCTCTCTCTGTGCTGTACAGTCCAGTAAATATAATGGCCAGCAACAGTGCAGCAGAAGTCACATATGCGGCTGGTGAGAGCGATGGTGCCTGTGATTGAGACCTTCCTGAAATCAGTCTCTGGCATCCCATTTCACTGCAATTTGGGTGCTATGGAAGTGTTTCTGCTGCTGAGTGATTGCTGTTGTTTCAAACCTGTCAGTGCTCACTCTGTACATCCTGCCCCACCTTGTAGCACTCACCCTGGTCCCACTCTCTGGAGAATCTGTGACAGCAGAGTCTGAGCAACCGCTGGTCTCAGGGAACCTGAGTTTCACCTTATTTTCTGTGAGCCTAGTGGTCTGACTTCTCTTAGGGTTAGCACAAGATGCCTATGAGTGTTATCTATAAGCAAGGGAAAGTGCAAACAGCTTTTATCTCCACAAAGCCAGGCAGTGTGTCCCCCCACCGGCTTGGGGTCAACAGCGTCTATCTGAGAGGTTAAAAACTAACAGCCTCTTATCTACAAAACCTCTTGCAACACCAAGACCTGAGATATCTTCTTTTCTGGCTCTCGAGACAAAGACCGTGGCTTAGGTTGACACTTTAAAGTTTCATTTTGCCAGTTGGGAGTTTGCAGGGCTTCATGTTGTACCATCCCTGGCCAAACAGCCACATCACGGGGCTGCTGTTATCACAAAAGTGAAACCGATTTAAACTGTCATCCTGCTATCGAGTATCCCAACCCCACTATGTCCAAGGAGAAGCAGGTAGTCAGCTGCAGCTGTTTGCTTGATAAATATTGATGGTGGGGAGCAAGGAGTATTACAACACTGCAAAAGGTCCTTAAAAATGTTTGGAGGATGAAAATTGCTGGCACTGTTGTGATTTTGAAGCTCAAATAATAAATGATTCAACAACTGTACAGTTACCATGGGGATGAATTCTCATTGAGCCTAAAATTACCAAGCTGCTGACAAGGAGCTATTTTTAGTATCAGCAGATGTGTATCTTTAAGAACATCAGCACAGACCTACTACTGTTTGTGTATGCATGCCTGCTGTAATTGAGTTCTCTCATGCTAATAATAAAAGCAAAAATAAGTAAATGTCTGACCGCTGCAACAGACAACGCAGTGATTTCGGCTGGGGATGATAAGTGGAAATTGCAATTAATACCTGATAAATAAAGCATGCCAAGAGGCTAGATTGCCAGTACGTAACTGAACTCGTAAGCAGAGCCCTGTCATTACTGTCAGCTAGCATGCTGCAGTAATGGAGCATCTATTTTTGGTGTCTGTGAGTACCTAACGGGAAGCAGCCGTCTGCCCTGTCAGAGCCCCACGACAGAGGAACACGGAGGCTCAGAGCTGACACGGGCTGCAGGCACAGATCCTGAATCCCCACGCTCAGAGATGGCGTTTGTAAGCGCTGTCCGTCCACTTGGCGCTTGAGGGAGGTGCGAGGATGCCGCGCAGGAGTCCCCGGCTCGGGCTCGGTGCGAGTCCCGGGGGCCGCGGCGCAGCCGAGCGCGGAGCGTCCCCGGGCGGACCCACCGCACCCTGCTCCGCTGCCGCTGGGTTTTCCTCATTAACCCTATATTTTTATAGCCTCATTTTGCTGAGGGAGAGGCCAGAGGATGACTATAATGACATCTCGTTTGGTGCTAAAAGGATTGGTTAGCTTTTGCCGAACACGTAGCAGGACAGACATATCTCTGCTCGCCTCTTGGCACGCCACTGCAGTACATATACATGCAAAAAGGCTAGCAAACCAGCCGAGCAAAAATCAAAAGCAGCACATTGCAGCCTATAGGATAATAGGGTATTACAGGAGACAGTTCAGCAGTTTTGTTAAAAAACCAAACAAGCTCTTCTCATTTCTGAAAGGCAGGGATGGAGACAAGGGAAAGGACTGTGGTGGTTCAGGGCAGGCAGCAGTGCTTCTGCCTGCACTGCCATGTGAGGCTCTGGTCATGCCTCCCACAGAGACCAACAGAGAATAATGCCATTTCAGATAAGAGAGAGAAGAATTAGGATCAAGAAAAGTCGTTGTGCCGAGACACATTTGGCAAAAAATGTGAATGGTCTACCCCAGAGTGAATTATGCAACGGGCCTAATTAAACCATACGTCATTCCCCATTTTTGATATTTAATTGGGAAATAATGGTTGGTTCCTCAGAGTTGGCTCTTGGAGATGTGTTTGCCATATACATTCTGCTCTGGAAGCATCCATGCATCTGTTACAAATGTCTGACTCTGCTAAGAAATACCACAGTTTTCTGCCACCCTAGAAAACTACACCCACACCCACACACACCCACACCCACTTTTTTTTTCCTTAATATTTGACCTTATATAACTGAAACCTTGGGGGAGTTTGGTTTGACTTTGAAGAAGCCATCCCTGTGCAAGCTAGCCAACCAATATTCCAGGTGAGATTTAGAGATGCTGAACAACTTGCCTATGCTTCTGGAGATTGTAGTGAGAGCTTCAGGAGACCTGGACAGCTGAACAGCCTGGGCTGGCCATGCCCTCTTAAGATCATACATGTGGGCTTTCTTCTGAATTTCCTAATGCCCTTGCCAAGAGAAGAATAGGAGGATATATGCTGGGTAACAGAGAGGTACAGGGCACACAAATATGTCTGAAAGGTGGTCTCAGGCTCATGACTTACCTGAAGCAAAGGATGTGAATTTGATTATGTACCAAACAGAAACTTGACTTCACATTTAATTTTCATCTGGAACAACCAAAATTGGAGTGGTTTTGTTGTCCAGGCGCAGTGATCAGAAACAACCACACAGGCACCAGCCTAGGACAATTTCTGAGATATCACTAGTACACAGGAAACTGCTTCCTGATACAGAAGGTGGTGTCAGTGCTTGACAAGTCCCAAGGCACTGGGTTTACTGAGACAAGAGCTGAACACAATCCTAAGAACACAGTGTTCCTTCAAATCCAGGAAAAGGCTTTTTTCTTGGCCTCTTAGGAATAACCCTTGCCCTTAGGCACACATGAACATTGCACTGGTTTGTTTCCTCTTTAGTGCAAAGGTATGACCCAAATGATCCAGGTGTGAGCCATGGAGGAAAGTAAGAATGCCCAAACCACAAAGATGACATCTGCCATCCTTTCTGTCTTTTTTCTACTGCTGGAGAAGGAAATGCATGTGTCTGCCTGAGCGTTATCAGAACAGTGGACGTCCTCCATGTTGTAGATGAGTAATCGGTGCCTGGGGAAAGAATGCTGTTGCCTTTGAAGCCTCACAGATTTCAGTGAGAAATACCAGAATCTAGACATAGAAGAAACTGAGAAGAATGGTCTTTTCAATCATATAACCATAAATGAGTGTGGTAGTCAGGGTGAATGAACCTATGGCAGGAAAAAGCCTTGAAATTACATGCTTGCTAAGGACTACATCCACATAGCCTGGATTCCTTATTCCTAGTTGAGATTTAGGGAAATGCTGGGCAAATTCCATGCACTGCATTAGGAAGGAATATTCTGCTGCAAGTAAATGTGCCAATTTTGTGGGATTATAGGATAATTCAGGTCAGAAACATTTCTCAAGAGATCTCAAGTCCATAAACCTGTCCGAAGCAGGGACAGCTCTGAAGTCAGACCATGTTAGTCTGTATTTTCTCCTGTCTAATCAAACCTACCAAGGAGAGAGACTACAACCACTGGGCAACCTGTTCCAATATCAGGCTGTCTTCATGGGAAAGAGGTTTATCCTTATGTCCAGGACATAAGGATGTGGTAAATTATATAATCAGCTTTATTGTGCCCGAGAGACATCACCAAATAGAGTGTTAGTGTTAAAAACTGAGTAATAGCAGTTATTCAAGGGAAGCTGTTAATGCCAGGAGCACTCAGGGCCATGAATTTCAGCTGTGAGCTATAAATGACAACTTAAGTGTTGAAGTCTTTGGTACCAACAAAAGTTTGTCATCGTTGCTGAATGTACAGTCAAAAGAGCAGCAAGCCAATAGATATTATTTATACTTCATTTCATTCACTGTTATTATATGGGTCAAAGTGCAGTAGCAACTAACTAACTTAAACAGAGAGAAAAAAAAGGGCAAGTTCAGAGGAAGGTGTAGCTGCTACAGCTCCAGTGCTTTCAAAATCACTTTGCAACAACCAAGAGTCAATAACCACACAGGTTGTTTTATAGCCACAATTATAGAAATCAGACTGGGCAGTGCTGTACTTCTCCCACTTCCCCACAGAGGCTTCTAAGTGGAGCATTAGACAAAAGGTTCAGATCTCAAGTGCTAGGTGTTGAGGAGTACTGATGCAGGGCAAGCCCCCAAACTATGTCTGTCCTGCCATCTGTCCTGCAAACCCACAATCCCAGAGTCAATCAGTGACAGGTAAAGGGTAAAACCCCAGCAAGACCCAGGCCAACAGCACACCAGAACAGAAGGAACAGTCCCTGCTGCTCACAGTCAGTGTCCACATTTCCACACCCTTTTGTATGTAGTCAGGGATAGCTATTCAAGCCTGTCCTACTTTTCTCTGCCATGCAACTGCTTTTTCCCATCAGGAAGTTTGTTTCTGACAAACTTGTTTACAGTTCTCCAGATGGGTCTCTAACAATCTTTCCTCTCATGATGGGGCTCCATAATCTGCTGTCAAAGTTTCAGTAACCTCTTTCTCTAGGAGTTAGTAAGGAGAATTTAACCTTTTGGGTTTCAGTGTAGATCCCTTGATCTAGAGTGTATATCCCAGATTGAAAGGCAAGATGTATTCATTTGCCATCTGTAGGGCAGATGTCTTCTGTTAAGTGGGCAGTTTTCCTTATCTCTTCACAACCAATTCTCCCTCTGGGGAGACATCCGCTGGTAATGGGCTATTGAATGTCACTGCATGACTGATAAGAACTGTAACATTCCATTGTGAGATGCTCTGCCCAGAGGGAGGAGCCAAGCATTCCTAACTGGAAAAATCTGGGTTTTTGGGACACTAGACTCAGGTTTTACCACTGGATTTCCAGGAGGACTGCAGCCATTCCAATCTGGACGGCTACCAAGACCCTGGCCAAAAAATGGTTTCAGGTTGTATTCTGACTTTGTCAGTGGTTTTTCTTTTGTATTATTGCATGTGTTTTGTTTTCTTTTTTCACTTTTCCTAATAAATTGTATTTCTGACTTGGAGTCTCTCACTGGTTTTGTTTTCAAACCAGAACAGTGTATAGAATCTTTTTTTTCCCCAGAGTTGTTCCCATCTTTGTGTTGGTTCAAATCCCACCTCTGTGAAGAGCTGTCTCATCTTCTGTTTCTCTTCCTGATCAGCTCCAATGTGTCCTGGGGAGTCTTTCATCTAGAGCATGACTTGCAGTCCCACATTCCTCTCTGGAGGCAGCTTCCACATTCATTCCTCCTCTTCGATTGTCAGCCCTCAGCATTAAATGCAGAAGTCAAGGCAGTCAGGTTTGATGGGCTGGCCAGCCCCTCTGCTTCTCACAGGGAGAACCTTGCTCCCTGACCATGTTGATCAGCTTCCCACTGCCATCCACAGAAGGCAGCTTTGAATCTGAGTAGACACAGGCCACACAGCAGGGCAGCTCTCCTGGCTTGGAAAGCACTGAACACCCACAACATCATGCAGAGATATCAGAAAAATCAACTGTAACCACGGCTAAAGCTCCAAAATCCAACAGCACTGAAAGGACTCTAACCAAGAAGTAGCCAAACTACCAGACATCAGGACAAGAGCTGCTGGGGTCTATTCCACCACACAGCAGGTGATATGAAGCAGGTGACAATATCCAAGATATTGAGTAACCCAGAGCTCAGGTCTTACCCAGGATGACAGTCCCTACAGTTTGAAAGGTTAATTATGATGAGATGATTCTCCCCCTCTGCTCTGTTTTCCCGAAACCTGGAGTACTAAAGGGGGCCTACAAGAAGGCTGGAGAGGGACTTTTGACCAGGGTGTGCAATGACAGGACAAGGGGGACTGGCTTTTTCTTTGCTGTGAGGGTGGTGAGGCACTTGAATGGGTTCCCTAGGGAAGCTGTGGATGCCCCATCCCCAGAAATGTTCAAGACCAGGTTTGATGGAGCTTTGAGCAGTCTGGTCTAGTGGAAAGTGTCCCTGCCCATGGCAGGGGAGTTGGAATAAGTTGATCTTAAAGGCCCCTTCCAACCGAAACCATTCTGTGATTCTATGACTATCACTTCCAAAAGATCACATTTGGTGTCAATTTATTAATCTCCTCTGCTGATTCACAAGAGCTCAAATAAACAGAACAACTTGTGAAGTTGAAATCACCCATGGAAACTCAGTACTCTATTTCATTTTGCCATTCAAGTTAACTTCCCCCTCCAATTTAAAACTTCCTGAAGTTTATGAATTTAGTAGTGCCTCCTGAATAACACAATTTCAACTTTTATGTGTCTGCAACCACATTTAAAATTACTGAAGCCAAAATAATTGAGACTTTTAATAACAGATAAACTAAAGCCATTGCAATAATAAGGCAGATCTGTATTGTGCTGGCTGCAAACTTAAGTCACTCCTGCATGAAGACATTATTCAAAGAGTTATTCAGCATTGATATATACCTTACAATAAGGGTTTTTGTTTTGTTTTGTTTTGTTTTGTTTTGTTTTGTTTTGTTTTGTTTTGTAAGCAGGTAAACCAAAATCCATTTGAAATTCTATTTCTTACAGTAATTTGGTAGTTCTGGTAGGGTTTGATCCGCTTTTTCTAGGAAAAGGCCTGTTCAGGAGCAGCTATCGAGGCAAGACACATGCAGGACATAGGCAGTATTGCACTAAAACACATTTGCTTTAACTTTTATAACAAGGCAGAAAGCAAAACTATATTCTTCCATAGATTTTACTAGATTTTTTTTCATGAAAATTTAGTTTTAAATCTAATTAATAGCAAATGTCCTTTGCATAAGTCTGTATTTATTCTTAGTGTCAATAAAGCATCTGCACATTTGACCCTGAACACAAGTACTGTTTCAGCAAGTCACATCTGATCCATACTTGTGTGTGCACATGCACAGCACCCAGGCTCAGCATGTTTGCTCTTTAGCCCCAGAGCATCTTTGTTTCACTGCAGATTGGAGAACTGGGATCAGCACAAACCGAATGTGCTGTGAAAGGCTCTCCAGAAAACAAGGGGAAAAGCGAACACAGGGGCCATGGATCACTAAACCCCTACTGAAGTAGGCAGTTTGATTTCCAGAGATTCTTGACATTTGTGGCCTCTCTTAAAAGGAAAAAAAAAAAAAAAAAAAAAAAAAAAAAAAAGGGCGAAGAACAGAGCTATACAAATGCAGATGTGGAAATTTATGTTTCTTATTTCCATCCTACTACCAGTTTGGCACACTCCAGGCTGATTTACTTCTTTTTTACAGGAATAAGTTTTCTGTGTCCTGTGGTCCAGAATCCAGCCACAGTTCAGGTCAGAGCTGACAGCAGCTGAGGAAGTTTGCATCGGAGGCATTGGAGGAAAGCAGCTGTCAAAGAAGCCTCATGAAACTAACAACAGAGCAGAACAGCAAGATGGAAAACATGAATATCTCATCTCTACATTGTTTTACCTTCCAAAACAATGTAGAGATGAGGTATCACACCAGTGGGGCATATCTGTGCACTGACAGATCAGTATTACTGGCAGCTGCCAGTGCTGCCTGCTGGCAACAGCAGAGGATTAGGTGTCCCCCTCATCCTCCATTCTGCAGGAGAAACTGGGGATGTATGTACATGCATTCAGTCACCTGCTTCTGCCCTGTGTGGTTTCCTCTGGAACACTAAGTTAGTCTTGTAAACAAGAAAAGGCATTACAATGTGGATTTAAGAACACTAATAATTTGCACTTCAACTGTGAGCCCATGCTTCTGTAGATTTAAGCCTTGAAACTAGGACAATTGTTGTGATGTGGGTAGAATAAGCCCCAATCTCTTATAGTAAAATGCTTAGAGCAGTAAATATTTACTATTAAGCCAGCCAGGATCCATTTCCTCTAATTAAAACATTTTTATCCTGGTGCTGTTTCATCCCTTACCACCAAACGAAAAATGTATTTTAGTCAGTACTGCTCCTGAAAGTGATCCCATTGAGCTGGAAGACTGCAACTTCCCTGGACTGTAAAATCAATCAGAGATCATTTCCTGAGGGGCAGCTGGTGATACAAGCCCCAGAGTGTGCCAGGGAGCAGTGAAGTTCCTTGGATAAGGACTGAAGTACATACATGGGAGGAAAATGAAAGCAAGTCCATTTATTCTCGAATTTACCACTTGGCTTCCAAGCTCAAATTTCCAGCAGGATTTTCTCCCCCCAGCTTTAAAATTGTTGCTGCCATAAAATAGGTACTTGGGATTGGAACTGAACATATTTAACTTCTTCATATAGCTCAGGAGCTTACAGCCTATCCTTAGCACCTCTTCATGAATGAAGTCCTGCCAAGTCGGTAATTACAAGCAGGACACAGAGACATGGTGTTTTTTACAATTTCTTTTGATTGCTCATGTCCTACCTAATGCCTGCAGTGATGAAGAGCACCTTTAACTGGCTGTATTACTCCACCAGACATCACCATATTATATAATGGGAAGCAAAAATAATACAATTTAAATACAGGATATTGCATAAGGAACAGCTAATGCTGCACGCCTCTGAATTTATGGTGCCTGATTTCCTGTAGCTTCCTCTGCTGTGGAGTTTCCAGTGTTTACTAATGCAGCTCGGGCACACTGCAGCCTTCCTCTCTCTATGGGCACCAATTCTTTTCCAGCAGCTGCCTTTTGCCAAGGAAATTGCATAATGGCAGTTCTGCAGCTTTGACAAAGGTGACTGAGGTTAGTCACACAGCTAAAACGTAATTTTTGGAAGAGAAAAAGTGAACCAAACTCATTGACTCAGGAAATGAGTTTGCTGGTGTCATTTTTGTGTCCCCCCAAAGGCATTTATGTTGTTATTGTACCACTTTAAGTGGTATTTCCCAGCTACGTCTAAAAAAAACCCCACATTAAAAAAAACAATTAAAACCAACCAAACAAACAAAACCAACAAACCCCAAAACCAACCAACCAAACAAAAAACATCCCAGGAGGAGATTCCCATAGAAGTGGAAAATAAATAATTTTTTTGTTAACTTCATCTGTTCATTTCATTGCAGCTAGGATTTCTACTCTGATTTCTACCCTATGCTGTACAAACTGAAGATGAAGGACTCTTGTAACTTGCCCTCAAACTCACGCTGCCAGGTTTGTAAGGAGTTAACCAGATCATGGCCACCAAGAAGTGACTGAGTGACAATATTGGAAAGTTAGGTGAACAAGCACGTCAAAAGCACCCACCAAAAAGCAACTGAAGAGAAAAAAGCTACTTAATATTTGGGAAGAGTAATATGACATGGACAAAAGACATGTAAAACTGAAATACTTCAACCACAAGCTGAAAAAAATGGCCTGGATAAGGCAGGGAATGCAGGGTGAAGAGATGAAAATCATGGAGCCAGGGACTATGAGGGAATGAGAAATGTTTTTTATATGGAGATGGAAAAGTCACCAACACTGGGACTGGCCCTAGCTGACCAGAGCTTAAACTGTGCATTAACCAGCATAGATCCTTCTTCTCCCTTATGCCTTCCATGAGATGTGCTTGCTATTTGCTTGAAAGGCTTTTTTTAAACCTCATTTTAAGGACCTAGGGTGGAGTTCCTCCTTTCCCACCATGTTCATCATGCCAAGTACCATGCCAACATAATTTTTACATTAGATTCTAAGTGCTGATACAACACACAGTAGTGAGCTACAAGGGATATGTGTCACATGAGGGAAATAGCAGACAAAAATCATTCTACCTGACAGACTTCTGGCTAAATTGAGTTACTTTTAAGAGTTCAGAGAACATAAGAGTACAAAGAACAAGATAACTGGGATGCACAGCTGAGTTTTGGGCAGTCAGGAAAACAGTTGTCCAGTCATATAAACTCAGGAGGAGTTAAGCAGCAATGCAGACCATGAACGAAAAATCTGTGGCAGCGCAGTGCCATGCTAGCACAACAGCACAGAGAGGCACATTGAAAGATGAGGTTGTGAGCCTTCAGTGCATTTGTTTACAACATTATCTAAAATCAAGTTTACCCTCAAAACATATAGCCCCCTGTAGATAGAATGAAATTAGATTTTTTTCTCCAATGCATTGAAATGTTACTTGTTACAAAAATCTAAATGATTTAATTTGATTCTACAGTTCATGTCATCCACTGCAAAATCTGTGTGTTTTGGACAATTTTTTTCTTCACAGTACAGGAAAAAAAAAAAAAGAACTAAAGCCTAGCTAAATGCCCACCATGAAAACACAATTTTATTCCAAATTTAAACCTGTAAGTAAGCTTAATTTTTCAGTTATGAATGAGGAAAGTTTAAGCATACTGTAAAAGGCAAATGTATTTCCATTTTGTTTCTCTAGAAACCAACAACTGGTATTTGAGGGCTGGCACAGACTTAATATACTAAAGAAACCCCACCTCTGAAACAGAAAATATATAAATATAAAATAAATAAAAATAAACCCCAGAAAAATAAAGCCTAGAAAAATTATTATTTCCCAAGTCAACACTTTTTATCTTGCTTGGGAAACAACTCAGATGACTTTCATATCACAGTTTGTATGCTTGCATAGTGTAGCACAAGGCAAAGGAGAATTTGTAACAAATCAACTGAAACCTTCTGGCAATACTTCTTTTAATACATCTTTTAAAATGTGTCTTCCAAAACCAAAATGAGCCATGTTCGATCCATTCCCTTACAAAGGAGTGACATGTTCTATATTTTGAAGAAGACAAAGACTTATATGGAAGATGTAAGTGACAAAGATGCGTTGGTGAGTTATGCAAGTTATCTGAAACAAGGGCCAAAATTCCTTTTACTGAATCATCACACACTCTGCATAACTCTTAGCTTACTATAACGCTGTTCATATATACATCTCCCAGTCTTGCACAAAGGAGAAAGTAAAAGCTATTTTAGAAGTAATTTAGGAAGCTTAAAAACCAGCCAGTCACAGTGAAATTTATTAGCATCTTTTCTACGCCTCACTTCAACTGCCACTTTATTGAAAAGTGTTATTCTAGTAAAATCCTTAAAAGGAATGTCTCGAGGCTTTCAATGACTACAAAGGACACTTGTAAAGTTAGCTGTTCTCATTAGTATACAGGGCCTAGGGTTTGGGGAGGAGGAAGGAGGGGGGAGGGAAAGGAGATGCAAAATCGATGCATAATTATCAGTGGCAAAAAGTTCAAAACAAACTTGCCAGCTTTCAGAATTCCAGCTGACCCCCACCCATATATTTCTAACCATAATTAACTGTTCAGGCTCCACCAGCTATGTCCAGCTTTTAGCTTGTTTCCTCCAGCTTTTTTAAGTAATTAAACTACTCATCCCAGGGTTCAAATTCAGCATCTGCACAGCAAGTGCCTGCCTCCCTGAGCATCTAAAGGACAAATACAAGAATAACTAGTTCTTCAGTTGTGGCTGGTGATTATATTCTTTGTATCTGCTATTGAACTTTTTTCCCCGGAGAAAGAAAGAAACAAGAAAATTGCAAATAAAAATTCATTTGAAGGATAACCTACACAGTACATCATTGTATTAGAGAGTAAGAACTAATGGCAGATCTGAATCTTTTCCAAGTTGTGCAAAATGCCACGAAAGCAGCCCAAGGACTTCAGATGTTAGTAATTAAGGAGGTTCTAAAATGCACTGAACTTCTTTTCTTGCATTTTAATAGCTTTGATATGCAAAAACTGCATTCAACTTATAAATTAGTCAAGATAAAGCTAATAATAACATACTGGTCCTAATGCAGGAGGAATTCAGTAAGACACCATAAAATGCTTCAGCATCAGTTTCTAGTAGCAGCTGTGGCAGAGAAAGAAACCTAAAATATTTTGTGGATTTAATGTATTCATGAAAGAACTAATCACCACACAAGTAAACGTAGCTGCTCAAATTGCTCTCTTGGACAAAGGCAAACATCTTCCATTTTCTTTCATGTGGGATTGCTACCTTCTTCAAAGGAGAAGCTTTTACCTCAAATTGAGTGGGGGTTGGGAGATTGTTAAGCTCCAGTCTGTCTGATGCGCTCAGTTTTCATCTTGAAGCTCAATGACTCCTAAAAACCCCAACATAGGATTTTACAAAGGAAGCTATTCATAATAGGTATTCAAACTTACTGACCAGCATCGAATTATCAAATTTTGGTTTACAGATTTAAAAAAAAAATTTGATTGCTGCCTAGATCTCTTCTCTCTTTTCTAGAGAGTCTTTTTTCCCCTCTATCCTCAGAAAAAGAAAAAAAAAAATCAAAACAACCCGAACAAGTGACCAACACGAGCCATGTTCCTTCCCCAGTACAAAATACCTAATTTTTGTTTCGGTATGATTTGACTTATAAATTCCAACAGCCACATTCTCGGCTGCTCCAAGGGGCGTCTCACGGCTTACGAATGAACGCTGCTGGCAAACAAAGGGGCTCAGTTGCATCTCCGTGCATTAATAACCGGTGTCCCACTGCATCAGACTATGCGGATTGTTGTGGGGATTTTTTTTTTTTTTTTTTTTTTTTTTTTGCTTGCAAAATGGAGATCTTACAACTGAAACAAGACCAAGGGGGAACGTGCCTACACAGTTTTGTTCTCGTGAATCAGAAATCATTTCCCCTTAACAATGAGACACAGACCGAAAAATAAAAACAAGACCACGTTTATTCAATACAGACAGGTTAATTAAGACAGTAAGTCCTGTAAATCAGGAACACATTTCAAACGCTCCGGTACGAAGTGCATATATTTAAAATCAACAGCTGCATCTTGTACTAGAGCCATTGAGTTTGTCGGGGAAGGGTGGATTCAGGGTTTTTCTTTTTGGTAGAAAAAACTTGTTTCGGCTACCTTATGTGAACAATGCATCTCAGGCTCCATTCACTCGTTTGTTATTAAGTCCAGCTGCCTTCCAGCTTTGATATTCACATTTTCCAAAACTGCTTCATACAGTCACAACGAGAAATAATAACAATAAACGTTAAAATAACAACAAATAAACCCCCAACAGAAAACCAAACCAGCCCGGGAGGGGAAGGGAAACACCTCCCGCCGGGGTCAGCGAGGATTATTGCAAATGGCTCCTGGGAGACGGAAAAGCTCCGCGGCAGCGGGGGACCGGCGGCGGGGGGGTCCGCGGCCCCGGCCGGCTGCCCCGGCGGGGGGAGGAGGAGGAGGAGCTCCCGGGAAGGCAGAGCAGGGAGGGGGGCACAACAACAGCTCGGGGCGGGCGGCGTGCGCGGCATCACCGGCTGCGGCTCGGCGGGCTCCGCGCCGCGGGTGACCTTGGGGCGGGGGGACTCGGGCACCCTCCCGCCCCAGCCGGCACCGGCCCGGGGCCCCGCCGCCGGACACACTTACATCCCGGCGGAGCCCGCACCGCGCTCCCGCGGCCCGCTCGGCGGGGGCTCCGCCGCCGCCAGCGGCCGCGCTCCGCTCCTTCGCCCCGGTCACCGCCGCCGCTCGTCCCCGCCGGCTACTGCAGGGGCTGCACCGCCGCCGCCGCCTCGCCGTCCGCGCCGCCGCTGCCCGCCGAGGCACTGCCGCTGGAGGCCGCGGATGCCGCTGCTGCTGCCGCCGCCGCCGCCGCCGCCAGTTGCAGCCGCCGGACGGCTTCTTTGATGAGGTTGCCAGAAAGGATGAGCTGCTGCAGGAGCCGGTGCGGGTCCTCCTCCTCCGCCGGCCCGTCGCCCGGCCCCGGCGGAGGCTGCTTCCTCCGGCGGGCGGCGCTCCGCAGCCAGCCCCGTCCGCACAGCTGCTTGGTCACCCGCTGCTGGCCGCTCCGGTCCGGCCGCGGAGGCTCAACATGTTGCGAGTGAGCTTGCGGTGGGGCCGGTCCCCGCGGCGCCAGCAGTCCCGCCCCGGCGCCGCTGCAACACCGCGGCGAGTAGGGGGCGGCGCGGTCGCGGGCGCTGCCCGGCCCCAGGTGCTTGGGGGCGCGGGGCGGCGGCGGCGCCCGCTGAGCGCTCAGCTGCAGCACCTCGCCCAGCTTGGCCACCAGCGCGTCCACCTCCTTAGAGCCCGCCTGTCCCACGGCGACCGGGCGCTCCAGCAGCAGGAAGCGCTCGCCCGGGCGGCACGGCATCTCTGCCGGGTCCCCGCCGTGCCGCAGCCGCCGCAGCGGGACCGGGGCCGCCGCCCGCCCGCCGCCCCGCGCGCGCGCGAGCACACGCGGCTCCGGCGCTGCGGTCGCGGCTGGAGCTCGGCCCGCTGGCGTTGGTTTGTAAACAATGGGTGACGCGCGCGCCCGGGCGCCTCCCACTGCGCCGGCCGGGGGGGGAGGCGGGCGGCCCTCCGCACCAAGCGCTCGGCGGCCGCTCCCGGGGCCGGTACCCCGCGCGGGGAGGGCTCGGCCAACAGCACGGGGGCGACTTCCGTCGCCGGGCGCCGCCGCCGGGGCGAGGCCGCCCCGCGACCACCGAGCGCGACGCTCCTTGTTTCGTCCTCTTCCCCCCTCGTCTGTGCGCCGCGTGGACCGGCCCGCTTTCAAACCCCGCACCTCGGGTCTCGGGGGCGGAGCCGCTGTGATTGGCAGGAGGGGGCGGGGCGCGCGGCGCGGCGGCCGGTCCAGCACCGCCCCGTCGCCTCGGGACGGCCGCTTGGAGGGGGCACGGCGGGCAGCGGGGAGCGCGAGCGGCGCCCGGTGACCGCCCCGTGAGCGCCCGGCCAGCGCCCGGCCGGTGCCGCTCCCGCCCCGCCGTTAACGGCCCGCGGCGCGCCGGTGCGGGCGCGTGCCGGTGTCCCCGCGAGCGCCCGGTGGTCGCGCGCGGGCGGCCGTCCCGCAGCGCCGCGCGCCGGGAAGCGGAGCCCGCCCGCACCGGCCCATTGCCCAGCGCGTCTCCCGCACGGCTCCGCGCTGCCATCGCGGCGCGGTCGCACCGCAGCGCCGGCGCTCGGCGGTCGTCTTTGCCCTGACTGCTGTGCCCGCTGTGTGCCCGCTGTGTATCCGCTGGGTGCCCGCTGTGTGCCCGCTGCCGGCAGCGCATTGGTTTGGGGTTTAATTCCTTGACACGGAAATGCCTTAGGAGCCTTACTTTGCATCACTAGAATTATCACACGTGAAGCAACTCTGTGCAGGTGTTCTGTCGGGATTTCTCTCAGCCTGCGGCTTACTTCATCACCTGCATCAAGCCTCTGCCCTATCTGTTCTTGTCCCAGTCCCGTTCCTTCCCTTTCTTCTGTCACTGTCATTCAAGCAGGGACTGAAATTTCTATGAGGAGCCCTAGAAAAGGTTTTCTGGGTGTTGGAACTCTGGGGACATAGTCCAGAACACGTGACGGGCCATGCGGTTGGTTTTCCTAGGAACAGGTTGTAAAGTGTAAGTTGCTCATATACATAACTGCTCTCACCACTGTGCCCTTGATTAATCAGTAAGCGGTTGGCAAAGGAGAGGACATGTCCTTTGGTCCATTTGTCCTCGTGTCCTCCTGGGCTACTTCCACTTGTTGTACAGAGCAAGAGAACTTGTGCATAAATGCACGTGTTTGTGAACATGCCTGCTATCTGCATATGGTACTGGTCACTCCAGCCTAGGTGTCCAAGCCCATTACTACATCCCCTGCCTGGATTTGTATCAGCTGGCCATAAATCATGTTACCTAATTGCATATTATTTATTCATGTGTGTACTAAAGGTACTGAGACTTTCTTATTTTCAGCACCTTTTTGGTAACTGTCAATTAAAACTCAGATCACGTTTTTCTAATGATGATGAAAAAATGAGGTTTTGTTGCCCCCTGCCCACCCCCAAATATTTTTGAGGCAACACTTTCACCTTTATTCCTTATTTATGCAGTATCTATTCAAAAGCAATAGAAGCAGGCCTGCATGGGTACATGAATGGATCTACTTCAGCTCCAAGGGAGATCTATATTCAGATCACTTCTGAGTAGGTCATCTGGTATTCTATACAAGCAAAACTGCAATAAACCAGTACAGCTTATTCCAGCCTTTTTTTCTCCCACAAAAGCAAAATAAGCTATACCAGCAAAAGCTCAGTGCTGCTTGTGATTACGTCTACACCTGGGGCTTTCATGAGCCCGGGAATGATAATCGCAAATCGTGCTTCATTGCATCCCTAACCAACGGCAGTGCTGGGAAAAGCTTGCAGGATAGTGCCACAGACAGGGAGCTCAGAGCACAATCGTTAGCAGAATCCTGATGTCCTCAGATTTTTTTAAATGCAAAATTTTCGTGATGACCGGTTGACAATGGACTGAGTATCTCCTTGTGGTTTTAGGACTAAACATACTGCAACTGTTTACACTGAATGCTACTGATCAGGATTAATAGATTTACTAGCTGAACAAAATGAGATTTGTGGACCTTCAGGAGAAGGGTGTTTCAGATTGTCCTCTTAGAGGAATTGGGAACCTCAGCCATTACTTAGGTACTATTTGCTCTTTTCACTGGATGATGAGAAAAAAGCTAAAATGCTGGAGAAGATAGTATATCCTATGTCTGTGGTTCTCCATCAAAGATTTGTTTATGTGGGAAAACTGTACCAAAGAGGACTCAATATGAATTTACATCATAATCATATCTGTGGAATGGATCTCAGTCTGTCAGCACCCAGAGATCTTTCTGGGACTAAACCCCAATCCATGCTAGGGGCAGATCTAAACTGTCTGCAGCCATTATCGGATGTTCCTGGCAGAAGTACTACAGCAGTTCATGAACAGGTAGCTGTTTGCTAGTGCCTCTCCACAGAAACGAGAACAACTTCAGCAGTGGATTTTGCAATAAAGAGGCTGTCATAGGTGTCCTGATGTGGAGTTTGTGAGCGTAAGTGACAGGGTTGGCTGCCAGGCCAGCCCCAAAGAAGCTGAGGCCTCGTCAGTTCTAACTATCAGGTCATTTGGCCAAGTCATGAGTAAGCTATAGCTTACTCACTGTGTTCTCTTTTTAATTAGGAGAATCACAGCCTGGTTATCATACTTGGTCTTCTACCACTGGAGATGAGCTCTGCAGCACTGCTTTAACTTTAGCAGTTTAACACAGTAATCGCAATTTTAAAAATCCCCAAAACCTCAAAGCATAGAACACTAAGGATAGGAGGAGGTTTTTTTCAAAATAAAAGTATAAAAGCAGTTGCAAAACTGCTGACAAAATTTTTCAGACCTCTGACAGTATTTTTCTGAGCAGAAATTTGATAATTACCACTGCTGCTATTCTTTTTTTTTTTTTTTTTCCCAGATGCATTTCTGCGTATGGTCTGCTGGGATTGCCAAAATTCTCATGACAACTTTTCATCTAAGTCATTCTATTAGCAAGACATTACAGTTGAGAACAGTCATTGGTCCCTTTTTGTGATTATTGTTCACTTGCACTCTCACTTTATCTGTTCAAATGTTTAGAAAACAGTTTTTAAGATACTTCTAGTAATACTTGTCTTTCAGCTATTCCTAGCAGAGGACAAAATCTAAGTTTCATAAGCAAGTACTAGTTATATTAATTATGTGTCCATCTATAAAAATTTGACATAATTTTATTGTATTTCTTGAGGATACATTTTCATTTCAGAATATAAAACTCAATTTTTATATTTTACCTTTTGTACTGATCCTGACAACATGGATAGCTGGATGTGAATTCTGAGCTTTAAACCTATTAAAGACAAAGGAAGAAAACACGTAAATCCTTTGAAGTCTGCAATCCAGTGTCATCTCAGTTTTTTGACTACATGTATGTGTTCAGGATCATGTACATGTTCTAATCTGTTATGGAGAACCTGTAACCCAGTCAATGTGAAAATTATAAATAATACTACATTTATGCAGGTGTTTACATTTCATACCCTTTTGCCAGAGCTGCATGATCTGTGATCTCAGACTTTGGCATGTGTAGAAATGAATCAGGTTGATAAATTCATGATAGCGACTATGTAGTGTTGCATCACAGTGTTAAAGTATTTATTGTGTTGTTTACAAAACAGTAAGACAGCTTTGAACAGGGTGAACCCAGTGACTAGGAGGTTCTTTCCAGTCCTTTCTTTCTCCAGGCGTTTCTCATGTCCTTTATTTTCTACAGAAACTTCTGTAATATTTGTTAAATATGCAGAGCTTCTCTTTATAACAATAGTGTCAATGAAGGGTGCTTGTGCAAAGTAAATTATTTTCCTGTGCACAGTTCAAATGCAGAATGCGGAGGGGCCGGAACACCATCCAAATAAGACAAGTTTGGATTCCCCAATAATTGTTTTGTCATCTGCATTTATAATAGATTTCCAAGAACAAAAGACATTCCTCTAGAAACAACCGAGGTTGCTAAGTGACACAAATGTATTTACTGTGTCATAACTTGCAAAAGCCAAGCACATTAAAAGAAGAGCTTTAATAAGCAGCAGTTCCATCAATCTCACCTTCACTCCCAGGGTAAATATAAACCTGTTGGCCAACAGCTTTGCATAGTTTGGGATGCCCAGTCTGAGACCTTAATGGAAACAGGAAACATTAGTTGTTTTAGAAAATACAGACTTTCACTCTTAAGGAATTGAAATATGCATACTTTGTCCCAGTGGATGTTTGGGATTTGTTTCTTTCATGTATTATTTCAGTTTATCCTTATTCAATTACCTAAGAATTTGCATGTAGGGATACTGCTTCCTAACAAGGCTGGAAACTACACTGACAGTTTTGGAGGCTGAGTTACTTATTTTTGGTGAAATTATCACTGTTTCTTATATCTTTTAGACACAAAAAACCCTCTCCAGTGTTTTGGGGACAGCAAAAAGCTGGCATCTTCTTTTGTCTTCTCATCTTCTTCTAGTGTCTGACACACCAAACTGCTGTATTTCAGCTTGTCCAAGCAATCAGAACACAAGGCCCTTTGGAGAGACCACAGTAACATTCCTCTGGCCTGATATGCTGATGCTTCTCTTTCCCTAAGCTGCAAAATCTCTTTTTCCTCCTCTGATACACTCAAGATGCAGTCAATGCCTTGTGCCTGCAGCAAATGTGCAGAAGTGGACAGTGCAGGAATTGCTTCCGAGGAGCGCATTGAGCTACCTGTTCATTAGGAGCTGCCAGGTTGCCTTGCACAACAGCCTCTGCTAGTTTAGGAATGAGACAGGAGGCGTGGGAAAGGAGCCTACAGACGTCTCAGGGATGCACTCAACTACAGGGCAACCCAGTCTTTGTTTGTTTAGTCAAATAATTGACTCACTTCCAGCTTTCCTAATAACTGGAATACATTTTAATGGTAACCTGTCTAATAAGTAATGAGCCAGTGTAATCCATTGTGTGGGCTCTCATAGGTTTCCCATATAGGCAATTCCTGAGAATAATTTCCATTTGTTTAATCTTTTCAAATATTGCAATACAGGAAGCAGAGATGAAAACAATATATCGAACCACTCCTAAAATGTCATTAAATGGATTTTAGGAATATATCTTTAAAAAATAGCAGATTCAAGAGAAAAGCGCTTTCATCTTTTGTCAAAATACCCTGCACATTTCTGTATATCTGGGCAAAATCCCTGTGCTTGTTTCTATACCTTCAATTGGTAATTGTTTGTTAACCAGACATGTCTCTTGACAGTTCTGTTAAAACAAGCCTATCTACAGTGAATACTGAAAAGCCACGATCAATAAACTAGTATATAATGATTACAAGTAATGTGTCTCACTCAGCATGTAGGGCAAAAAAGAAAAAAAAAAATACTCCAGTCTAATTATATTTGAAGTAGACTTGTCTAAAATTAAGGGACTACTTGTCCCACAAGGACTGCAGCCAATTCCACTGAATCAATGGAACCTGGGCAGGACTGCCAGCTTTCCTCATTGAAATTCCTCTTTCAAGCATACTTTTGGCATTATGCCATTAGAAAAAGATGACTGTTACTTAAAAAGAAAAATGAAGACCAGGCACCACCTGAGATCTGACAGCTCCTTCTTGTTTTGAGTCTGAACTGTGTTGTTAGTGCAGCTTAGGCCCTGGATTTGTTCCTCACAGAAGCATGATCAACCTTCAGGTAGGAAACCTCTCAGGGCAGCTATGGTGGTTATAAACGTGGCCACATCCACATTTCCTTCTTTTGCTCCCAGACCACTGCTCATGGGGTTTTTTTGTTTGTTTGTTTGTGTTTTTGTTTGGTTGGGTTTTTTTTTGGGGGGTTGTTTTTGTTTTTTTTTATTGTGGTATTACTCATCATCTTATTGTGAATTCCTCAGTTTTCCTTCTTAGTCTAATCCAGCAGAGCACTGTGATGTTCACTTGTGGTACTCAGTATGATATTTAATCTCTGCCATTTTTCCCTGTGAGAGAGATTAGTAAAAGATTTTAAAACCAACAAACTTCATTTTTCTCAAGACTTATTAGCCCTTTATAACAAGACAGATAGATACAGCTTCTTGAAACACCTTCTTCTCTTTAAAAATATTATGTCCTTGACAGGCTGATTCCACTGCACATGCTCCTTTCTGTTTTGCCTAAAATAGTCCTTTTGATCTGTTTATAGTACTTTTTTTCTTTTTTTTTTCTTTCTCCAGTAACTTCTAAATATCCAAACACATTTCATAGAATCATGTAATGGTTTGGGTTGGAATAATCTTTAAAGATCATCTAGTTATAACCCCCCTACTATGGGCAGGAGCACCTTCCACTAGATGTGGTTGCTCAGAGTTCCATGCAACTTGGCCTTGAACACTTCCAGGGATGGGGCATCCACAACTTCTCTGGGCAACCTGTGCCAGTGCCTCAGCACCCTCACAGTAAAGAATTTCTTCCTAGTATCCAATCTAAACCTACACTCTTTCAGTTTAAAGCCATTCCCCCCTTGTCCTGTCACTATATACATGGTCAAATGTCCCTCTCCAGACTTCTTAAAAGAAGTCCCCTCGAGGTACTGGAAGGCAGCTCTCTCAGCCTGTCCTCACAGGAGAGGTACTCCAGCCCTCCAGCCACGTTTATGACCCACCTCTGGACTTGCTTCAAGAGGTCTGTATCTTTCTTGTGTTGGGAGCACCCAGAGCTGGGTGCTGTACTCTAGGTGAGATCTTACAAGAGTGGAGTAGAGGGGCAGAATCACCTTCCTCAACCTGCTGGTCAGAGTGTGAAGAAGTGACATATTTTGAGGGGTTTGGGGGTTTTTGTTCTGCTATCTGTGTACTTTATCTTCCAACCATCTATTAGGTCAGCCTGATTTTCCCTTTTTAAAATCAAGCCTATATATTTAGACAGTGTATGTCCCAATAGCAAAGTCAATAAACAACACCCATAAATTATTATACAGTAATAATTCCTATCACATTAACAGCTGTGGTGTCCTGTATATTTTTTTTTAGGGCTAAATTCACCCTCAGTGGATGATGAAAACCAGCCCTTTATGTTGCAAATCTTTCAGCATATAATGTTCATCATAATAGATGTCATTATATCCTTGGGTGCTATTATACATGCATAATTTAGAGTAAGTATCACAGGTCATGTCACTCACCTCCTTCTGGTGTAGGGTTCTCAAGACTTTTGTATAAAAAAAGTCTTTGGCTCACAAATAAGAGACATGGATAATGTTCCTGCCTCATTCATTTTTCTCTCTCCAGGGTCCTGCTGAACCACCACAGTTCATAGCCAGGGGCACTCACATAAACTGGCCATGATTTTAAATTGTGGAACCATAGAACACAGGTTGGAAAGAACTGACCTCAAGGAACATTTCATCCAACCTTTCTTGGTAAAAGCACAGTCTAGACAAGATGGCCCAGCACACTGGCAGCCAAATCTCAGGAGTGTACAGTACTGGGGAATCCACCACTTCCCTGGGGAGATTATTCTGAACAATGGCTGATTGTTCTTATTGTGAAAAGGTTTCCTTGTGAGTAGTTGCACCTTCCCCAGAAGTAACTTGTACCCAATACCCCCTGTCTTTTTCATGTGACTCCTTGTAAAAAGGGAATCTCCATCTTCTCTGTAGCCACCCATCAAATAGTGGAACATGGTGATAAGGTCTCCCCTAAGCCTTCTTTTCTCAAGGCTGAACAAACCCAGTTCTCTCAGCCTTTGCCTCACTGAGCCTGCCACAGGCTTCCCAGTCATGTGATCATCTTTGTGGCTCTTCCCTGGACATTCTCCAGCCTGTCCACATCTTTTCTGCACAGCAGGGACCAAAACTGAGCACAGTATTCCAGTGTGGCCTGATGAGCACTGAGCAGAGTTGGACAATGACTTCTGGATCTCGGCTGCGATGCCCTTGTGGATGCATCACAAGGGATGGATTTTTTGTCCCCATGGCTGGGGGCCCAGTAGTGCTGGTGCAGGCAGAGGTGAAGGAAGTGTTGAGGACCTCTGCCTTTTCAGCATTGTCAGTGACAAATTCACCTCTCTTGTCAGTGGGACAGTATTTTCTCTCTCTTTCTGCTTGTTGTTTATGTATCTGAGGAACCATTTCTTTTAGGTTTGAGCACACTCAGAAGTACACAGTTAACCTGACTTTTAATTTTCTTTTATAGCAAGACCTGGATTTGTGGCAGTTCTGTAGTTGCAGAGGAGCAGACTGAGTTGCCCCTGAAGCAGGAAAATTGGGCAGTGCAGAAGTGATGGGGAGAAGCTCTTTCAACCATCTCAGTGAGAGCTTTGCCTTCCCACTTGGGCTCGGAGGACTGTGTTCAGATTGAGTGGAGACCTCTGGAATGAAGATTTACAGGTAAATCCTTAGGGGAGCCACTGCTTTTTTTGCATTATCTGAATTGTTCTTGTCGGACTCCCACTGTTGTTTTAGATAAATGTGCTTTTACCTTTGAAAACATTGAACACTTTGGAATAATTCTCTTTCTTTCTTCTGTATAGCATCTCTTAAACTAAGAGGAGCAAACCAAAATTCCTGCCAATTATGAAGAAAGTTCTACACTTTAGAGCCAAATATCAATAACTTTCCTGTCTCACTGTGTTTCCTCTTTTCCACAGTGCCTGCTACAAGACCACTGTGATTGCCACTGGATATTTTGATTCCTCTGTTACATCCTTTTTGCTGAAAGATGTGACTGTATTTCAAAGGAGTGAGTAATGGGGATTAAAGTGGGGCTTTTTGTCAGGAAAATTACAACTAGCCCTCCCCGATACTCCCAGAGCACTGGCTGCATTTTTGGGGGATTTGGAAGTGTTCTATGTACTCTTGCAGTAGCTTCCTCAAGCCTCTTGCTAGTTTATGAAGGGATTTGCAGCCTCTGCCCCTGGAGCATGTCTTTATACCTTCCCTTGTGTCCCCTGCAGTTGTCACAGCTTCACAATGCCACATGTTTTGTAAAAATGTTGTTTTAAGCTTTCTGACCCTAGATGCCCACTGTCACGCTCATGTTGCAGCCCTCATCCTTGTGCTGAAGAGGTGTGTTGTGCCACATTAGAAATGTATCTTTTTCAGGACTCTAAAAATACTGGATCAGCAGAAATGAGCAATGCAGAGGTAGAGGAGGCAGGACTGAGGAATGATGTTGAGGATGATCACTGAAAGTAGGTTCTACCCTTAAAAATCTTCACACCATAAACCCATGCCCCAGGATTTCTGCTGGCCTTAAAGCTTCCTAGCAGTACCACAGGCTGGCAGTGCTTTTCATTCTGTGGTAGGCAAGAGCAGGAGGCCTCTGGCAATAAGGAAGGAGGAATGGAAAGGCTCTGGAAGAGTAATATCATTCAAGTGGTGGAAAATGTCCTCATAGTACAGAGTAGCTGGAAAGACAGACACTTCAGTATCAGCCTTTATCCTCCTGTTAAACTGGCTGCCTCAAATCAAAAGCAACTACAGGCTTGAGTTTCACATTTTTTGTATAGAAAGGATTCCAGTTATACTTGGAATAACTTACAACTCAGGTTAACTTTGCAGTGAAATTGAGTTCAAAGAGCTTATAAACAGAATTCTTGACTGCAAAATTGATTTCAAACTGTATAAAGTAGTTCTGTTGGCACAATGCTATTTTAGCAAGGACGACAGGACCCCTAAGGCCAATATTTCTAAGGCAATTTGTCCAAGAAAGAAACCTCTTTTCAGTTAATGAACAGCTTTATAAAGAACTTAATACTGTCCACTTTCACTATAACTTTCCTGTAAAATACATCTTCAGCTAGGAAGTCATCACATAGATTAAGTACCATTGGCATCATGAGTTCACATATTTTAGAACTTCCCTCCTTTACTGTTTTCACAAATTTACCTTCATGATCCATTTCCAAATGGTCCCTACTTAAAGTTTGTGTTTCTTACTGAATGTCAAGCTGCAATAAGAAAACTCCACCGCATTTACCAAAATTCATTGGTGTTGCAGCCTGGTGGGTTTTATCACTTTGCTTTAACGTTCATTTGAATAACATAATAAATTGAGCAAAGCAGTAATAAAACCAGAAGTTGCGACATGGTTTGTGAGGACACAAACTTATAAATGAGCAACAAAGCCAGGAACCAAGGAAACTAGATATCATCTGTCTACATGCTTGAGCCTACCCTTCTTCTACTTCAGAATCACACCTGACTTGAAAGACACGCACATAGCAATAAAAAAAAAAAAAAAATTAAATATCAAAACAGTAAACAACCATGGCAGTTCCAGCTTAGTGATTACTTTATTCCTCATGGCTTTCCTACTCTTCATCTTTATCAGCACTGGGCATTGCAGTCTGCTACAGCAAATTGTGGTACATCAGAGTAGGAATTGCACTGCAGAAAATAAAATGTTAATGATAATGATTAAAGTTTTCCTGGGATTCCCATATGCACTCATTATCCCTGCTGCCATCATTCACTCTGTGCTGTGCTCATCAAAGGCTCTGTGACAGAAGTAGGTAGGATATATTGAAACTGAAATAATTTCTTAAAAATAACGTGAATCTAAATTCATCTTCCTTCACAAATTGATGCTGGAAGAATGGTGCAGTCCCAAAATCCTGAAAGCAAACCTCTTCTAAGATACCAAAAAGGAAGTTGGTTGCATTGCTCAATAAGAAACCCTTTGAAAATGACAAGCAGAAGGGAGTGACCACATGAATATTTCCTGTGCTGAGGTATCCCAGCTTTTGCAGGGATGTTGTAAGGTGACTTGTGTAACTTGTGGGTAGTCTGGATGGCACCTCATCGTGGAGATGGCATTTGATAATGACCAAACCTGACTAAGCCAACATAATGCCAAGCTGCCTTTGAAAGCCCTTCCCCACCTGCTTGCCTTTCTATGTTTCTAACACATCCCTTGTTCTGTCTCTGGTGCTCTTTGGAGCCACAGGCTGTCACATCAGAGGGTCCAGACAGCAGAAAACTATGCCTGCAAAAAAGCATTGAGTTATAGATCACTTTAGCTTTCTGCTCTGGATTATTTATGGTTTGATGCACATCCCTAGCAAAGAGCTTGCAGAAAGCGTGGCTGGCAGGCAGGAGAGGCAGTGGGACTTCTTTCAGCTACTAGGTCTGGTTTAACTGAATCATAAACCTGCAGGAGAAGTCTCCCCAATACACTGACTTTGGTAGTGAAGCTCTTTCAAACAGTGCCTGCCATGGCCCAGCTGACCGCTTTGCCTTTGTGCTGAAATCTATCACCTCTCCAGGTGGGTCTGTGAAATCAATCTCTGTGGAGTTAGACTCTAAACTGGGCTGTGGCTCAAGGTACATAACTTCTGACACAACAGTAGAGGTGATGAGCTGTGCTGTAACACCAGGAGTGAGTAGCTGGAGGTCATAGGCAGGAACTTTACCCATGTGGTTGCTGGAGCCAGTCTCTCATGAAACTGCATTTGGAGTGTTCTAAATGGCTCATGTTCCTTGAACTCATCAGCACCTGCAATTCCTCTGTGCTTTTTAATTAAAGAAAATGCACTGTGTGGCAGCTACACCAGAGGATTCAGTATTTTTCCCAGAAAACAATCTGCTGAGGGAATAAATTAACACATAGGAATTGTAGCATGGTATTGTGGATCTTGTATAGGACACAATGGTTATCCATAATTCAGTGTTGCAGCATACACCAGCATGGCAGAGAGGACACTGCTACAACAGCAGTGCAGTTACTGGGGCTTACTGGTGTCACAGGTCTCCTTTGCAGAATGAAGCCATGCAAATCTGCTCAATAGGGGCTCATTAGCTGACATTACAGACCTTCAACATCCATTGCTTTTACCATTATTTAGGAATAAAAAGAAATGAAATTTCTTCAATGCTAGCAACAAACCATAGGTTATGTTTGGGATAAAAAACACCTTAAGAGTGCCTATATTTAGATTTGAACCAAAGTGCCTGAAGGCATGGTCTTCATTGGCAGTCTCATTGTTACACTGGGAGTTTGCATGCTTGACTGCAAACTCCAAAAGCCTCCAAAAAAAGTGTGATTCTATATGCAACCATATGACTTGCAGAAATGGTGTCAGAGGCAAGGACTGGTCACGATAAAGATCTATCTCTGTTGTGGCTGGTGTAAGGGATGAGTAAACTTTTTGGACTTCTCTGTCTGAGAAAACATTGTAAAATGTTTTATAATACATTTTCTTCTTTGAAAGTGTGTCAAAGGTCAAACTGATTGTCCACTCTGAGTGAACTCTTTCTTTCGTCCTTGGCTCTTTGAATTGCCCAATGGATTGTAGCAGATCCCCTGCCTCCCCTGCCAATATGTAAAGGAGACTAATACTGCTTGTAAAAAAAAAACAAAAAAAAACCTCATGTACAGTTTCTCATTCTGACCACAAGGCAAAGCCAAGTATGATGGAAAGCATTTTCCTTCTGAACTGATTTGTTGTATATATATTACTCTTAGCAGCAACAAATATGCCATTGTAATGTAAAAATGTCAGTCATCAGGTTGAATTTGTAGTTGCAGTTATCTGATTACATAAAAAGAAATCCTGAGGAACTGTAAAACTCTCAAATATTTATTCAGCAAAAAAGCTGAGTCCTGTAGACTCTTCCTTCACCATGCACATGTGCATGTTTCTTGTATACTATTGGTGTGTACTGCTTTTTATAGCATAGTTTGTGTAATTTGTTAGTTTGATTTACTGTATTATTTCCTGAGTATGGAATAATCCTGAAATAAGTGCCATTTTGTGGGTAGCAAAGTATTTGAGTGCAGCTCACCACCTCCAATGTGTCAGCTAGATCTACTGCACAACCATTAATGGCATGTTCAGAAGAACTTTTACACTAATATTGAAATTCTTTTAAGACCATATTTAGCTTTGGCGAATGTTTCCCACATGTCTTTGAGTGGCAGTCCATCTTTTGATGTTTATATTTGCCATCTGGATATGTCAGCTTTGTGCAACAGAAGTATGAAATGGTGTAAGTAAATCTCAAGAAGTGGAAAGAACATTTTAAAAGGTTTACAAACAAATGTACCCATAGATAGTATAGAAAAATGAATGTGTAATGGTGTGGACATACTTTTTTGGCAAGTCACTCTACAGCCTACATTTTTAAAAAATCTTATTGCTACAAATATCCCAAAAGGAATTTTAAGGAAGTTATATAAGATAAAGAATATACGTTGTAGCTTTTAGTTTGTTAATTTTATGCATGTGATCATGTGTTCGGTATGATCCAGCTCACATTTCTTCCAGTACTTCTTATAAAGAGGCAGATTTCCTGATTTTCATGGATTTTCCCACACAAATTTTGTAGAAAATATTTGAACAAAGGATAAACTACATATAAAATATAAAAATATCCTTGGTTTCTTGGACAGGCAAATGCAAGAGTTATGCACTATGCTGTTGCCATTACTCTTTGTACTTACAAGAATTGAATGCAGAATCTGTTTTTCCTTGTACTCAGCTACAACCAGATAAGCATCAGGAGATATTAAATATAACCGTGTAAAGGACGTAACCTCCTGTTACACTGCAGTAGGTTTGTTTTGCCACCAGCTACTGCAGGACAACATGAAATTCAAATCTTGGCAGGTAAAACACATCCAGTTGAACTGCATAATTTCTGTAATGTGGAATATTTGAAGCCATAGCCATGTTAAGTATAATTAGATGCAACCAATGGTTGTATACCACAGAACAATCAGAACTCAATTCCCTAGAAATGTGTTTAAGTTCTTTCCAGTTATTTATGCTGTTGAGATAGGCAGAGCCATATACAGTACTCAGAAGTGATATGCATTCATCTGTGTTTATATCACCAGGAAAGGCACTGCCATCTGCCCTTAGCAATTCTCTCTCTACTCTTTGCTCTTTGTAAGATGAGCCCAGCTTCAACGTCATGTTACAATTTATTGCTAGTGATCTGCTTCGAGTTGTTTTCTGGTCACCAGTAGTTTGTTTGTATTATCTTTTTTCTTGTGTGTTGTCTGGTGTCACTGTGTGACTTGGGCTTGTCAGACTTATTTTATATATCATTAGCTCAGCAGTGCAGGGGATGATTACTTATAAAAAAGTAACTCTTTCTCAGAGGACATGTGTAAACCTTGGCTGTTGAGACAGTGTTTTTTGCAAAATTCCTTGAAAGTCAAAACCTCAGGATTTTATTCTTCATTGCCTCACTCCTCTTGCTGTCATTTAAACTCCTGCCAAAGAACATCACTGAAGCAGCGGCTCTGCACTCTGCATCTTCCAACCTTTGAGACTGCTGCTTTGTAATCTTAATGTCCTTGTACACAAGTCTTATTTACTTTTTTTTATGTCATCCCAAGTTCATTTCCTTTAATGATCAAAAGTCCATGGCACGGTTTAGCCCTGAAAAGGACTGATACTACAGCCTTCACTGTGTTGCTGAGTGTAACTAGGGCAGAGGCCAGCTGGGCAGCAGCCAGTGCCTGGCTCCAGCATTTGAGAGCTGGGAAGCTCTAAGGTGAAACATTATTGGACACACTTGAGAACTAGAGGCTGTAAATAGAATAAAGCAAACAAAAACATTCAGAAAAATAAGAGCCGCAAGAACTGGGCTCTTTCCAAACACTCCTCCTATTTTTATTTTTTTGCAAAGTCTTCCTTTCATTTGTAGGGTAATACAAGTTCTAGATCTTGGCTCTGCCCTTTCCACAGCATGACATGTGCTCAATTCTTCTTCTGTCCTATTTCTTCTTGTGATGTAATTTGCTGGAGGGCTCTGGTACGTAGTTGTTAAAGTTCATGACAAAGTGGTTGGTAAGGTCAGGACACAGCAATTTTATAAGTCTATTTGGTGTGCCTCAGTGGACATCTGCCATTTGAGTACCAGAGGATTCATTTTCATAACCTGAGAGCTGCTCTGTCATTGAAACTTGTAAGAACTTGGAGCATTCACCACTGCTCCATGTTTCTCCAAAGAGAAACAATCAAAGTTTACTGTAGAATAATTTCTCCAAAGCCCTGTTCTGTTTCTATTTTGCTGGCATTCTAATACTACAGCAGTGTCTGCTGTTAACAGGGAGCCCAGGCTCACAGGTAAACAGGTACATTGTGGCAGCAGCAAAGTTGTCAACCATCACTCCACAATCCACACTCCTTAACACCCAGGTGGGCCCACATATGTGCTAATATTGGTTAGCACATAACTTTATTAACCAAGCAGTCAGCCTGACTCAAAGCCTTTTCCATTCAATTTTGTGTCCTCTTAATTGCCCAGTTTCATTTTTCCACAATGAGCTCTGTCTGTCATTATCAAGAGCAGCACTTCCTGGAGTAATCTGGAAGAAACTTTGTGATTCCTTTGCCTTCAATTTATAACATTTTCTTTTAATATAAACTTGATTTTTTTTTCAATCTGTCTGCACTGTAGCAATATCATTGAAGGAATGTGTTCCACTCAGGTAAGGAAGAATTGTTCCTCCTATCATTTATTTGTAAAATTCCAATAGTGTTTGTTTTATTTAATGGCTGCACAAATTACCTCCCGGGGGAGGCTGCAGATTTAATAAAATGTATGTCCCTTGGCATAATTATCTTCTATCTTGGTTTCATGTTGGCCATTCATCCTTGTGCAAGGTGTATATCCACTATTAGGAGGAGTATATATTTGGGATTCAGTAGCATTTTACCTTCATCCACAAAAACCTACAGTGACCCTAAAGTCATTCCAGCAATACTGCACTCTGGCCAAAGCTGTCTTTTGGTGTGACCCACTTGGAGGGGTGACTGGCATAGCTGTAGTGCAGAATTACACAACCCTTGCAGATGTACACCAGCCCTGCAGGAACAGACAAGTCATGATGGAGAATCAAAATCCTTACCAGTGGAGACCAAACTGGTAAGACCTAGAGCAACACTTCCACAAACACCTTAGAGAAGTTTATGCACTTACGTCCTCATAAAGGACTTTTGTGTTTGAGATTTTGAAGGGGACAGAGAGTCCCTTGGTGGAATTGTGTGGGAGTGAACATACATCACAGCCAGAGGGCTCCTACTGTGATTTTTCTGTGATGGGAACAGGTCTCAGACCATGACTCCACTAAAGGAATCATTAAGGCACTGATAACTGCAGGTATTTGCATCTCTGACATTTGTCTTTGCCCCTGCCAGTACTGCTGCAGGCTGGCCCTTTGGTCTATCAGCTAAAAAAAGTAACTCTGGAGGTAAATAATGTGCTGACTTTTCAAAGCTGGACCAGTTTTTCAATCACTCCCACAAAGAGCTAGGTTGGCTTCCTGATGTTGCATTGTGACTTAGGGTCTGGAGACGTGTAATCAAGAGGGATAGAGAAGGATAAAGAGGGGTTCTGTGGTTTTGCAACCCATCTTCTTGGTGGTTATGTTCCAGATATGGGAACATATTCTGACTGAAACAGATTTACTGGGGTGCTCAAGAGAGAATGTTCTGCAATCTGTGTGTAAGGGTGAGTTACCACATAATATGCACAGGAACTACAAAATGAAATATCCAAATGTATGACTGCCTCTGTTCATCCTTAAAAACACACTCTAAAATATTACTTCATGAGAGGCTGCAAGAAAGAAGCCAGAGCAAAAGGAAAAACTGGAATAATTAACAACTGTCAGTTAGAAAGTGATGCAGTATGTCAAAAAAGTAGAGACTTTATGAAAGCTAACTACACACGGCAGTCATTTATGCTTAGTAAAGCTTGTAACTATTGCTATATGTAGAAGGATAGCAAATAATTAACATAAAACTGGTTAGTTATTACTTGGGCATGGAGCCAAAGCATGTTATGGCTGATTTACCGTAAAGGCTTATCTGCACTTGAGCTGTTCCCACCCTTGCTCTGGTACCAGCATGGCTTCACTTGTGGTAAAAATTGCAGGAGCTCTTGTTTGACCAGGCAGGGGCACTTTCACTGCCATGTGGCCTAATCTGCTTGTGCAGTCATGTGTGCAGAGAGCAGCATACGGTGTATGTTTTACAGCTTTTCCTTAGAAATGGCTTTAGTATGCACACCAACAGTCAGCACATAAAAATCATTTCCATCAAGTGACTTGGGGATATAGGAAAGACAGATTTCAAGGCTTGTTATTATGCTACTGTGATGGGCTTTAAAAAGGAAACATTTTTCCTAGCATGTTATAAATATCTCATCATGCCATTACGATCACAGACTAGGAAACCATCACGGCTGTGCACGAGAAAGGCAGCACTGCAGTCACATAAAATCTCTTACTCTCTTTTGTTTTCCTGGTGGATTGTTGCAAAAAGGAAAACTTGCTAATGTCCAGACATTTTCTTGCCCTTTTTTAAAAATAAGAATTTTTCTTTGTTTACCTTAGAAACTGAAGCTTTGTTTATGGTGTGTTCTGTGCTGTGAAGCATGTGGAAATACAGGCAATATCCTGCTTGAGCAGGCTCCTTACTCACTGATCTATTCCAAGGCTACATACTCACAGGGAACATGGGCTTGGGTTTGGCGATTAACCCAACAAATGTACGTGTCTCAGAGGACTCAGGCATTTGAGAACATAAGTCTAAGTTTCTAAAAGTAAGCAAGGAGTTAAACAATAAACCATATCAGGTAGCCTGTTTATTACCACATGGCCATTTCCACTGCTGTTCTCCATAAAGTTGTGCCAGCACTTTCATTTTAAACATTGTTTTCATTAGTTTATATAATACAGCTGTAAATATTTTTTCAGGCTCAAACTTCGAATTTAAAGGGAGAAACTAGGGAAAAAAACACACCCCTGACTATTCTGCTTTTGAATGATATAAAAGTGAAACTGCTGGGAGTATTGCATGGGGTGGGAATGTCCATGCCAATAAAAGCTTTGGATTAACAAGTGGAGGATGTACAAAGCCATCTCTGCAGATGTCCTCTATGAGGCAGATGTCCTGGAAAAAGCCAGGGAATGAGTCTGTGTGTTGAATCTTGAACTAGAATGGAAGAGCTCAATAAACAAAATACCAATATAGTAATGCTGAAGGAATATAATTAGTCACCACATTCTTGACTTGTCCTCTCTGGTATTTCCATTGTAAACATGGATTGCTTTTATCAAGCATAAGAACAACTGTGGATACAACTGTGTGTCCTTGTGTAAGGGACAAGTATCAAGGAGCTGATCACTGAGGTTCACATCATACAAGACAACTAAACCATCTAACAGCCCTGTAGGAACCTACCTAGCCTCTTTTTTACCAGCCTGCCTAGTTTCTGCCAGGTTAGTGAGCTCAGTTACTCTGGTGAAGCCTCCAAATGCTAGAGCCGGCACAAGTGAACTGGCTCAGGCAAAGACCCTTTTGACAGCACCTAGTGATGTAGCTCAGTCTCTTTGCATCACCAGCCTGGGAGCATCTTCCAAGGGGAACATTTTGTTGGTAGCAGTGTTGAGCAGCTTTTCTCCTTCCTTGCCCTGCGCCCCGTGCCACCTGTGTGTGGGGCTGGCACAGCTGTTTGTGCAGCCAGGCAGTGAGCTGTGCCAGGGAACATCCCTGTGCTGGCTGTTTCCTGAGGCAGTTCACTGCATGGTTACACAAACAGTCGGGCTGCTGCAACTCAGGAGACTGCAGGGAGGCACGACTGATAGCTGGTGGGGACAGGGTAAACAGCAACTGCTATAGCCAGTTCCAAAGCAGTAGTGAGACCAAAAAACCAAACCACAGGCTCAGGATATTTAAAGTCCTTTCCATTGGTTTCAGTGAACACGGAACTAACTAACTAACTAACTAACTAACTAACTAACTAACTAACTAACTAACTAACTAACTAACTTCAGTTAGTCCCCCTATTGCAACTCCAAATCCCAGTAAAACTGAAATCAGTGAACAATCCTTTTCCCCGTGATTTCAATTGATCTGTATTTAGAGTAAAAAACTTACTGAAGTTTTGGTATTATCTATGAAGGTCCAATCTGAGGGCATTTGGAGTGGGTACCATTTGGTACCCATAGATTTTTATCCCACTTAATGGCTTATTCACCATGGTCTCTGTTGTGACTAGGGATGATGTAAAATAATATGAAAGCAAGTTCCTTCAATCTGAACCACAGGGGAAATAAAGAAACCATGGCTGACAGAGGCTCCTATGCATCCAGCTCAGATGAGAACACAGGCTGGGAAAAAAGGCATCTGATGTCTGGGACATGGCCACTGAATGAGAGCATCCTGTCGTCTTCCTCATGTTAGGTCACATATTCTGTGATGGTGTTGTTTTAGCAGTTGTGGAGAGAAAGTCCCATGCTGGGTCCCTAAAAGCCACCATGGACTTGACCATCTGGGTAGGTCAGTACATTAATAAAAAGCTTCTTGCATTAAACCAAAATGAAGAACAACTCCCCAAATGCATCAAAGGAAGTCCAACACGTGAGTGTTAATACAATGGGTCCTTTAGGTATGTAGCTCTTGTCTACAGCAGGATTACCAAACCTCATTTATTTTTGACTTGTTTTGAATCTAGGTGCCCACTATCCAGTGCAAGTATCAAAATTTTGGCCAGGAACACCCTAGGCATGGAGATACCAAATGATAATTCCTGCATGAGCCTGTGAGGGTTTGGTCCTTTAGAAGGTTTCAAGCACCCCTAGAAAAAAATCAGAGAGGACAACTTGATGTCTCTGGCAGGAAGATTTGTTTTGCAGTTCCTATATCTGAAAAATGGCTATAATTACACTTAACCTAACAGAAAAGCTCTGAGGCTTGATTAGAGTGTGCAAAGCCCATCAGTGTGTACATGGTGAAGTCTACACACCTGAGAAAGGAAGGAATGAGGTGGCCCAATAACTCTGCAGTGAGTCAGTAACATTACCTAATCTACAGTACAGCTGTACCACATGGGATATTCACTATAAACACACTGCCTTATCACCTGTGTGTTGGGAAGGGTAAGCTGGTTCAGCTAAAATAAGAACAGGAATAAACCTCTGTCCAAGAGCACTTCCATCTTACCTCCTATTATGCTCCAGTGCTCCCTATCCTGAGTGAAATGAACTCCCGGAGGTTTTTTGTTTTTGTTTTTTTTTTCTTGAAGTATTAATTATTTCATTGAGCAAAAAGAGGGAGGATGAAAATAACCCAGAGAAATGGGGGTTTGTGCAGTGTTTCAGCCAAAGTTTCCAAGCTGATACACAGCAATAAATATCAGGGACCAGCTGCTTCCTTTCTTACATGAGTCCATGTGGAGATGGCGATTCCCTCCTGATCTCCCCTGGGAAACACTGGCTTAGAGCATTATTTAAAAAAGAAATAAAGGATGTCAGCAAACAGAGGTGGACTTTGCATTATTCCTGTCTGGTCTTCCCCTTTACAGTCCACCAAAGTTCCATAGCTGTGTTCTTGGGGACTCATGAAACCATCTGGCCCTTTGCTTCCACTGGAGTTACGTCCTGCTTCCCACCTCCCTGCAGAAAGAAGGGGACCAAACATTGAAGCACTGCACAAGGGCTCAGCACATGTTGGTTCTCATGTCTGTAAGGACATGTTATGTGTCCTGTGTCAAATCAGTGTTGCTCATGTGCTGTGTGAGGGTAAGAGCAGCTTGTCACCTCTGGAGGATCTTCCAAGCTCCTGAGTGCTTGGCAGGTGTACGATCACAGAGAGAGATGCTTAGGCAGTGCACAACTCCAGACATCGTAAGAATGCAGGCAACGAGTGTTTTATGTATTATTTTGATTATTATATGGCATTTATTTTGCAGGAGTGATCAGATGTGCTAGAAATTGTACAAACTGATAGGGTAATATGGTCTCTGTCACTAGGGAACATTTTTAAAAACTAAAAGAGATGAGTCTGGGGGAAGGTAATACTCTGTCTTACAAATATGTACCAGGGTAATGATGAGAGTTCTTGCACATGCTCATAGATCTTACCCAGAAAAATACACTTGTAGCAGAATTGTTCATCTTGGCTTTCCTGCTTGGTTGTGTTTTGTTTAGAAATCCAGTTTTTGAACCAGAAACAGCTCATCAGAATAGAAATGAGAAGGAGGGGGAGGACTAACCAGTAAGGGGATAAGAAAATAAGAAGATGGGAACAAGGAAGGAACAGAAAGAAAGGAGATGAGTTCAAGAGGAATAGAAAAGCTTATAATCTGAGAACATTAGCATAGGGAGATTAAAGAGTACAGAGTTAGGAAAAGTGCAGTGTAAAGCAGGGACAATTGCCATTGAGCTCTAGAGGCATCAGAAAGAAACTGGTGTCCACTGGGACTAAGAGGCATTATCTGAGCAAGGACAGAAGAGGATGCTGCTGCCGCCCCCACACTGTTTCCCATCAGCAGCACCCTTTAGTTAAGTCTATTCTTAGAGTAGTTGCTCCTAAGATCACCTGTCTTAATCCAAGCACCCTAGTGCTGAGAAATGTGCAAAATACAGAGTAAATCCATTTGCAGTTGTCCTTCATTTCAGTGAAGTTCCAAACCAAATCTGGGTCTATGTTTGAGTTTTAAGAGGAACTGATGCCAGGGATAGAGATTTCTTAGGTGCAGCTTTCCTCACTTACTAAATAGCTCTCCAAAGTAATTTCTCCATGAGCAGTGCAAGAAAGCCAGGCCTGTCCTTCCATAAAACACCACTCCCAAATCTTAGTTTCTTCCTTACTTCCACTAGAAATGACACACCATCCCTTCTCTGATTTTTCTCCTTTCTTTCCATTTCCTATGCACATGCGCCCCTTGGTCTGTAATCAGTCCTAAGAAAGCTCTTTAGTACTCAGTGATGCCTCCTGCTTGGATCACTCTGCATCCCCACTGCCTCTTCACTGGGAGAGGGGAGGGAGAAGCATGGTCATTTTTAACCAGGATTGATTCCCTTGCCCACGTCATGCTGCAGCCTCACAGACACCTGCACCAGTGGAGCAGGCAATGGCAACAAACTGGTGGGTGGGGCATTTGTGCTGCTGAATGTTCCTTGCCAAAAAGACAAGTCCCATAACGCTGCCATGTGCTCTGGCCTGCTCAGCCCATCCCTGCTGGCTGGTGGCTTCTGTTGCACTTCTCCAAAATGAACCTTTTCTTCCTCCTTCTACATGGGGAGTTCACGGCAGCTGGAGTTGAAAGTTTTTAATTCCCACAGAAATAAGTTCAAGGTGACATTGCTTTAGCTGAGTTGTGTTGGTCCATCACACAGATGAGGGTGTGTTTGACTGTGCTGACTGCTCTTACAGCATTATCTTAAGTTTTGTGATATCAGGTGATGTTGGTAGGGGCCAGTTGTTGAAATCAGATGATCATATGTTAATCCCAGCTTTCTTTTTCCTTTCTTAAAGCAAGCTTGTGGCAGCAAACTAAGGGAAGCCTGACAGCATGGCAAAAAGCCTGAAACATTTGAAGGCCCATAAAACACACTCCAAATGAACACATTTGTAAAATCTCATTAGTTTTTGAGACTTGATTCATCACAGCTGAATCCTCAGGACTGGCAATATTCATATAATGTAAAAGAGCTATAAACATTAAAGAAGTAAAAATGCACAAAGCTTCTACATCAGTCACCAGCTGCAGCCAAGCTATGGTTCATTGGAATTTATTGCAGTGTCTTCAAGCGGAGCAAGTGGTGAAGTGGTGCTATTACTTCTGATTACAAATGGACTGGGTAAGAGCACTGGTGCTATAAACACCCCATTATAGAATGGGCTGCACAGTACAACACCTACTATATTAATAACATTCAATTCTTCAGATTTAAAAATAGTGCTCTTAGGAAGAAAAGCAATTGCATTCTAGTCTGACACCTAAAAGGAAATGTGGGAAGGAAATAACTGTAACTGGCACAACTAATAATGGATTATGATGTTATCCTCCTGGGAACTAGAGGGAATTATCCTGCACTTTAGATTGGAACTAGCCTGCTTTCTCAAACATAAATCTGTGCTAATCCTTCTAAAAGTTAAAAAGAAAAAAAAAACCACTCCACCTTCCCATGGAGTTCCTCTGTGCCATTTTGATGAAAGAAAAGGATCAGAAAGCTGCCTCTATGGTTCATCTGAAAGCACCCTCTGACAAGGGAACCAGAGACATCCCTACTACCTAGCCCACACACAGTGTCTCCCTCCACACCTGCTGACAACAAAAAGGCTGGAGCAGCCTGCCCTTTGGTAGGCTTTACCTAACATAACTATCCCTCCAGGCCTTTGGAATTCAAAGATTAGAGGGCTCAGCTAAACACAGAAGCTGCATCAATTTAACTTATATCATGGCTTTGATTTTCATTCCCAGAGCCAGTTCAAGGTGTGGTTTCACAGGTTCCAAGGTCTCTGTTCCTAGCCCCTTGCCAGAGGTCTGTCTCTCCCAGCAGAGCTGGTGGCCATTGCTCTGGGTGCTCATCTCAGCTGGTTTTGTGCAAAAAAACCCACAAACCTTCCCACACACCTGCCTTCATCAGCCACCCGTGGGAGGACACTGGACTTCTGCCCTGGGGCACAGGGAGGCTTGTTTCTGCCAGCTCACAGCAGGATGATGACAACAGCACAAGCTCTGAGTAAACACCTGAGGAGGGGACTCCTCCAACATAGCAGCAAGGGTTGTCAGACTTTGTCAGTCAGCACAGCTGCTCCACAGCCCCAGGGATTTCAAACCCTTCCTCTCCCACACCCCAGCATTATGCCCAAGCCACATGATTGTGGGATAGCAGGAGAGGAAGGGAACGCTCTCTGTCTCGGATTTTTTAAGTGCTGAAATTCAGGCAGGAGGAGCAAAGTGAGGCTTTTGGTATCACTTCCCACTGGTGGATCTCAAAGGGGTTTTGGAGGTAGATAGTTTTAAATCCATTCATAGACATTGCACCAATAGCATTGAGTAAATAAATGGCCGATGTGATGAAGGCCGTGTAGCAAAAAAATTACAGAGCTGGGAAAAAATGTTACCTTAGACCCTTTCCAGTAACCCACTTACTTCACAGTGCCTCCAGCTATGAACTCCTCTGGCAGAGACAGACCATAGTTAAATGCTCACATCTCCCTCCTATCCCCTATCCAGGCATCAGGTTTTAACCAAACCTGTCCTATCCCTGCCTAGGCCCCCTTCCACCACCCAGATCATGCAGAAGGGGCCTTACGTGACTGCACCCTGGAGGAGTGGGATGGGACATATTGATGCTTTTAGACACACCAGTTTATTAATCCCAGGCCAACCTTGCATCTTTGGTTAAATTGACGAGACATTACACATGGGCTACAACAAAAAACCCTGGGATAAAAGCCTCTGGGAAATAAAATGGCTGAAGAGAGGCCTAAAGATTTGTTTAAACTTTTGCCCTGTCATCTTTTCAGACTAAGTAGTGCATGAGCACAGATGAAGATCCAGCCTATTTAATAAATCCATCTCAACTCCAGTTGTACAATGAGAAGCTGTTATAATGGAAGGAAGTCGGATGACTTCATATTCTTCCCTGAGACAAAAGTTCTGGGCACAGCTAGATGAGAAAATAGCTACAGCTTTTTCTAAAGAGCCAGTGAAATAAAATCACTGAAGGAAGCACTCCAAAACCCTTCAATACACCAAACTATGTAGGCAAGCAGTACAAGCAAAGATTACATCATTGCCAGAAACAACCAAATAGCCTCATCAAGGTAATTACCAAGTATGAGGCAAACAACTGGATCAGGGTATGGGTAAATACTGCTAAACCAGAACACTGAGCATGTTATCCTGGAGAGCAGAATGGGAACATTTCAAGGCATATGTTAATTCATCAGCTCTCACCATTATTCTTGATCGGAAGTGCTCGTGTTTCAATAGAGCCTTGGGAAGCTGTGAACATCAAAGCCCAGACATACACACACACATCCAGGTCCACCAGCTCTGCCAGGCAGGTATGAATTGCCAGCAAGCAGATGATAACAAATAGCAGGAAGCCCATGAAAATACATCTTAAGCCAGCTCTGGGAACAGGAATCAAAGCCACAGTTTAAGTTACTTTGATTCAGCCCCTGTGTGGAGACTAGAAACTGAAAATCAAAGTGGGGCTTGGTACCTTTTTAAAGGAGCCAATTCACTACAGCCTAAATGAAAAGAGTTAGTAGCTCCCACAGAAGTGCAGGTACAATTCTCAGCTGAGATGTGAGAAGCTCTTTTCTCTTTTCAGAGCTGGTTACACAAAGAAGCTTACTTTGAAACATGTGGTGCCTCAATGTAATTGCTTCACATAAACTAGTATAGAGGAGCAGCCTCCAAATGAACACAGGGCTTCTTCCCGAGTCATTGCTTCTGCTTGGAGAGAAAGAGTGAGGATGCTTCAGCTGGACACCAGGGTACCTGCTGGAGTAGCTGGGTGTGGGATAGCTCCAGAGGCACACAGTGGAGCAGGTGACAGAGCATAGCCAGAAGTCACAAATTTCCACCCATCAAATCTCTGCGATTCACCTTTTGGGTGTTATTGATGTTCAAGTCACCAACAAATCACTATGAAGAAATCAGCTCTCCCCAGAGTAGCTGGGCATAGGTGGCCATCATGGTGGGGACACTTGGCATACCAGTGTCAGACAGCTGCAAGTTTTCCAGACAGGCACAACTCTTCCATGTAATTTTAGCTGCCATTTTCCCAGCTTCATCTTCCTCACCCTGCAGCAGTGCCACAAGTATAAGGATGCAGAGGAGAAGCAGGAGTTCAATATGATGCTCTTCTGGTAGAAGTGCATTTCTTACGTCTTCCCTCCTTGTCATGAGCTTGGAAGAGCAGAGAGGAGTATGCAGAGGGCCACCACTGGCCCACAGAGCATGCTTCAAGGTGTGAAAAAGCACTTTTCCACATGCAGTTACCTGAGAAATATTGCATTATACTGCCTGCTCAAAAGGACACAGTCATCAGCATCCAGAGAGGTGTTGTCAGGGCAGCATGTGGAAATCCCCAGGTCTTGGAGCATTGTTAATGTCACCTATGAGAGTCCCTAATTTCACTGGCCTGGCACAGCTCTTGCTGTTGCTATGCCTGAGCCAAGGCTTGCACTTAACAGCTATAACCAGGCACAGGTAACTGGATGCAGCCCTGGCCTCGATGGGGCAGACCACCCAAGAACAGGATCACTCCTGCTTACCTGGACCAGTCCCATCTTGGGCTATGCCACTGATGATACCTCCAGCCTAACAGTTTTCCAGTACAACTTTATCTAGGAGTTGTCTGCTCTACTTCAGGCCTTCTGGAAACCTCAAAGAGGTCTTAGCAGTGAATACAATTCACCAGATTGTCACCTGACTCTACTACTGAAAACAAAAGGACTGACATCCCACTGAAGAGGGTCATTAGCACTCCAGGGTTTCTTCTTTAGTTTCTAGAAGGTTCTATGTGTGGCTCAGTTAGGCATTGGTGGGACATCTAGACCATAGAAAAATCCATTTAATGACAGCAGGAGCAGTGACAGGCCAGCAGTGCAGTGCAGTTCCCCATCACCACAAGCTGTGTGGGGACACCAGCCAGGCTCCATGAGCTGAGGGTAATCACTCCCCTCACTGCACCAGAGAGGCAGGGACTGGCCTCAGCTGCAGGCCAGGGTTTAGGTGTTTCAAGGCTGCCTTAGCAGCCTGTGTTCAACCATCAGAGTGGCAATTTCCAGAGCATGTGTCAGACAGCCCTCCTGCACTGATGCTGAGAGCAACACCTTGGATACAGGCCTGACATAATACTGGGAATATTTGTCATGATTTTTGTTATGCAGTATCACTAATACAGTGACATGATCTGATGAGCTGTGTGAGACATCTCTTTTGCTGTGATGTGCAAGTTCTGCATGCTTGGAAAGCTTTTATTAATTTTAAATAAAATAGGGGATGTCAATTAACTGTGGGAAATATGTCAGCCTTTGTTAATGCACTTTGTACTCCTTTATTAATTTTTCATACTGCCATGGCTTCAAGTCTGCTTGGGGGAAATACACAGTGCATTTCCCTGCAGGGTCCTGTGTTGGGAGGCAGGGAGTGGAGAAGAGAGGGAGGCTCTCTGTTATTGCTCAGTAAGATTTTCAAAGTGCCTGTGTACGCTCACGAGTGTATAAAACTGTTCAAGTTGTGCAAAATCAGTTTGAGTGCCTGCCTGCTGGCCTGTGGGGCCTCTCTCCCTGCCTGCAGCATCATTCCAAAAACTTAAGGTCATGATCAATTTTATATATTGGATTACATGTTGGCTAATGCTGGTGCATTAAAAAAAAAGTAAAATTCAGCTTTAAAATTACAAATATTTGACAAAAGTTTTTTCTCTCTGGAAAGTGCAGTGCTTTAATGCTGTGCAAACAGAGCAAAGGCAAGGGGCTTAATAAAGGACAAGGGAGATTCTGGTATATGGAGCTGAGTGCTCCTGGCATGCTGTGGAGAGTCTTCCAGTGTGTGTGACCAGCTTTCCTTTCCAGGAATTTTGGGAACATGTGACATGGTGTGATGTGGCTCTGTAATCTGCTCACAACATCAAAGGTGGATCCACCTCCATGAACAGTTTTTGCACTGGTTCTTTGACAAGGAAGAGATCTGTCTTGCATTCCCTGGACTCTGCTCTTCCCAGAGCATCACAGCCCTGTCCTGCACATTTCCCCATTTCTTGGAGCTTGGGTAAGGTCACCAAATGTTTCTTTATTTGTTCTCCTTTTCTTCACTCTTAGGTCCTCTCAGGCCCAGATCTTGAGATCTGTGATTTCAAGGAGTGTGAGCCTGGAAAGGAGCAAAGTCAAAACCCTGAATTTTGCAAGAGCAAACTTCCAGCTCTTTAAGGAGTTGGCAAATAACATTCACTGGGAAACTGTCCTTGAGGACAGAGGTGATGACCAGTGCTGGCAGCTCTTCAAGGCCTCTTTTCTTAGAGTGCAAGAGTGCTCTTCCAATGTGTAGGAAATCAAGCAAGGCGGGCCAGAAACGGACATGGATTTGCTCCTCAGACTGAAGAGTAAGAAAGAAATGCACTGCCAGTGGAAGCAGAGACAGGTGACCTGAGGCGAGTACAGGGACACAGTTCATATGTCCAGGAATGGGGTCAGGACAGCCAAGGCAAAGCTGGAACAGCACTTGGCAAGAGATATAAGGAATTACAAGAAGGGATTCCATAAGTACATAGGTCAGAAAAGAAAAGGCCAAGGAGAGTGTAGCCCCTGTGATAAGCAAGAAGGGTGATACTGATATGGAGAAGGCTGAGGTAGTCAATGAGTTTTTTGTCTCAATTTTCAGTGACAGTCAGACTTCCCACTTGTCAAATCCCTGATCCTCTGGGTGGGTGTGGGGGGAGTGAAGCCCCTCCCTCTGTAGGTGAAGAGTGGTTCAGGATCACTCGATGATGCTGAATAGCCACAAGTCTATGGGACCTAAGGAGATGCATCCCAGGGTCCTGAAGAAACTGGTCCATGTTGTTGCTAAGTCACTCTCCATCATATTTGAAAAGTCATGGTGGTCAGGTGAAGCCCTTGGTGATCAGAAAACTGGAGACATCACTCCCATTTTTAAAAATGGAAAAAAGGAAGATCTAGGGAGCTACAGACCAGCTGAGCCTGGGAACACCATGGTGCAGAACCTCCTAGAAGATCTGCTAAAGCACATAAAAGATAAGGAGGTGTCAGCCAGCACATGTCTACTAAGAGCAAATCATGCCTGACCAATCTAATGGCCTGTGTTGGAGTGATGGCAAGAGTTGATAGGAGAAGACCAGAAGACATTAGTTATGTAGCCTTCTGTTAGGCCTTCAGTATGTTCTAACATGATTTTTTTATCTCCAAATTGAAGAGACATGGATTTGATGGGTGTACCATTCAATGGGTAAGGAATTGGCTGAATGAATGCAGCCAGAGTTGTGATCAATGGCTTTATGTCTAGGATGAAGCCAACAATGTGTTGCGCCCCTCGGGGCCCTATCTTGGGACCAGTGCTCTTCAATATCTTCATCAGTGACACAGACAGTGAGGTCAAGTGCACCTTCATCATGTTTGCAGATGACCTGAAACTGAGCAGTACAGATGACACAAAAGAAGGACAGGGTCACTTCCATAGGGACCTGGACAGACCCAAGAAGTGGCCCATAAGAACTTCCTTAAATTCAGCGAGTCCAAGTGCAAAGTGCTGGACCTGGTTCAGAGCAATCCCAGATATAAGCACAGATTGGAAGAAGTCATTGAGATCAGTCCTATAGTGAGGACTTGAATATTCTCAGGGAAGAAAGCTGGGCATGAGCCAAGAGTGTGCACTCACAGCCCAGAAAGCTGACTGCATCCTGGCCTGTGTCAAAGGAGGCAGGGCCAGCTCATCAAGGGGGGCGGTTCTCCCCCTCTACCCTGCCCCACAATGTCACCACCTGGAGTACTGTGTCCAGTTCTGGAAACCTTAGTACAAGAAAGATATGGACCTATTAGAGTGGGTCTAGAGAAAGGCCCAGGAAGGAATGGAGCACCTCTACTACAAAGACAGGCTGATGTTCTGCCTCAGCAGAGGCAGAAATAATCAAAAATTTTGGAACCCAGAGAAGGCACTGTGCTTTGGGCGCCTGAAATGCTGCCCACCTCCCCTGCAGCCCTACTCTGAGCCCAAATGGCTTTTAATGCTGCTTTCCAATTAATCTGGAGGCTTGTGGAAATAACTTTATGAAAGCCTTATTACCAGGACTCTGCAGTGTATGTCCTACTTGGACTACCTACACTTCTTCTGAGAGACAAATGTCACTTAAAAATTGTTAACAAAAGGTAAATGGCATAACAGGGCAATGAGATGGCTCAGGAGGGTGAATGCCAGAGTGCAGGATTCAGCTTTAACGCAACATGGAGGCATGGGAGGAGGCCCACAGGGAACCACCAGCTGCCACAGGCCAACTTATCCTGGAGGGTTATTCAGGGTTCTCTGAGTTGCAGTGCACTCTGTAAGTATAGATACCCTCCTGGCCTCAAAGTAAATATGTATCTGTAAAAATACTGTGCATTTCATAGGCAACATTGCTGTAAGGAACCATGCCTTTCAGTGTTGTGCAGTGTTTGGATAGCCCAGAGACCTGAGAGATGCTGCACAGCCTGCTCTGTGAGGGGCTTTGTGGCAAGATCTTTAAATGTCCTGGCCTCTCCACACTGATATTTAAAGGTCAGTTGTATTCTGAAAAGTTACCTTGATAGGCATTGTGAAAAATTGTCTTTCTAATTAACAAATTTGCCTAGCTAACAACAGAATATGTTAATTTCCAGATGTGCCAGTTCAGGGTAAGTTCAGCAGAGAGAGCCAGAGCAGCTTTTTCTGTGTCCTCAATAGTAAGGTCTGTGTAAAAAAGGCTTCCAATTCTGCAAATGTGACTGGAGTAGAAATGTGCTATCTTGAGTGAAGAAGTTCTACAGTCTTAGCTGGCATAAAATGTAGCAAATCCTTATTTTAGTGAGTGAATTCCCCAGATGTGCCTGGGAACAAGTCAACTGACTACAAAAGATCTATTTATCCACCATGACTATTTAGAGTAAAACTGCACTTTGAAGTTTGGTAGGCACTTTTGCAATAGAGGGGTTTGCCCTGATGTCCTTGGCCAAAAATAGTGGCTTATTTTTGTCCTGCTAACACATGCCAGCTGGCTGCCACCCTCCATTCCTGACGCAGCTGCATTTCAGTTCTGCTGTTTATGTAAAGTTTGTGCAGTGTGATTTAGGGTCCTTTGGGATGAAATGTACTCTGTAAATATAAACTCCTATTTCCAATGTCTCTCTGTAGCCATTGAGGGCCTAATTCATCCCACCACACAGGGGTTTACACCAAGACTTGGCCAAACAGATGCAGATCCCAGCATCATCTGGCACCTGGTGGGTTCAGTGTCTGGAGGAAGCTTCCATGAGCAGCTTCTGGAAACACCACAGTGCTGCTCAGTGTCCCAGCACTCAGCCCCAGCTTGGACCAGGATTTGGAACATCCAAGTGGAAGACTGTTTTGAAGACAAGGGTTAGGTTTGACATTTTACTACATAAACTTGTTGTTTGCTAACAGATTGGAATCTGGATTTGGAGTTTTGCATATTCCTTCACACTAGGCTGTAGGATAGTTTGGATCCATCTGGTTAATTTACCAATACAGCTGAGCAAGTGATAAGGAATAGGGTGTGCTACAGCCATCTAAGTGCTTTTCTTGCAAGGTCAGATATCCCCGTAATTGGGAAAAATGTGCAAATATATTGCTTTCACAAAGAAATAAGCCCTGCTGAGGAATTGGAAGAACTGTGAATCTAGTCTAGTTTGATTATATCTTGCCATCTATTGACAAGTATGGGCCTATCCCAGACTATATGCAACACATATCCATAATTCACACTGTACAGTACCAAAGGCAACATTTGCAACATAGCAAAGCATATGATCTGCAAGATATAGCTGCCTATTTAAATAGCGTCCTGAATATTTATCCATAAGAATTTCCACGTCACTTCAGCTGTAGAGAGAGTGGAACAATGTGGGCAAAAAAAAAAAAAAAAAAGTAAAGGCAAAGTTTGAAAGTCCAGGATGGAAAACTCAGAGGTCTAGGATCACATGCCTACCATAGCCTCCCAGCAGTTTAGTCAGGGATGTTCAGCATCCCCTGACTGCAGCAGAAATGACATTGAATAACAACAGATTTCCCATAAATTTTAGAAGCTACAAAACATGGAGCAGACTTCGTGTGCCTTAGCAGGTAAAGTTGAAATTTCACCTGTGCCCAGCCAGCACCAACTGTTGCCAGCCCAGGCAGAGCCTGTGACATGAAATCACATCCCCACACTTGTGAGTTGATAAGCAGAACAGTTTTCTGACTTCCAGGTACACCTCCTGCAGATGATTCAACTCTGGTGAATGTCTCTGCCTCCAAGAGCAGCAGTGTGGGGCAAACCTGGAAGTGGGTCTCTTTCCCATAAGTCTCTCTCCTTTGCAATGAATTCAGTTTTCACATGTGCAATAGCAGTAGCACATACTCTCAGGCTAAGCTTTCATGTGCACTTTGGATCGACACTGTGGCCGCACAAGGGGTGGGAAAGGGGAACTGCCTCAGACAGAGGCTGCTGAGGATCTCCTTGTCAAAATTCAAACACAAAAGGACACTTGTGGATTTCTGTCCCAGGTAAGAAAAATTATGGTCAGAAGGAAGTTGCTATGCCTGGTACAAAATGCTGACAGTTGCTCATTAGAGCCGGGAGATGACTGCTCTGGCAGCCCTCCTTGCTTCTGAGAACACCTTGGTCACCCACACACCTCCTTGTAAGATTGGGACACCATTTTGAAGATGACCAGATGCCTTTCTCAGACAGACTACTGGGACTTCACAAAGGAGGTGGGAACACTGCACCAAAAATTAAAGCCTGCAGCTTTACACCAACCAGAAAGACTAACCTGAACATTGAAAAGGCAGAGTGAATATAATCCAAATCTCCAGGCCAGAGATGCCACCCTGCTACATTTATGGGATAATGTAGCCCACTCCAGCAGAACCTGGAGATGGACTCACTTGTCTGAATGCAGGGGGGACCATGCCCATCAAACCAGGAGTTGCCCATCCCCAACTCCGCCTGCTGTCAAGTCCCATCAAAGCCCATATAATCACTTTCTGCAGCTCCCTTGAGCCTGGCTGGATTCCCATTGGGCTCCTGTAGAATGTGCTGAAAGGTGAGATCTACTCCCTGTGCTATTCTCAACCAGCAGCACAAAATGTCTCTTGTTTTCCCCTTGCAAATTCACAGAATGATGAAAATTATTTGATTTCTTCAAAGCTGTCAAGGACTGTTTGAGGATACCTGATGCCAGGGAAGAAGATGGAAGTATTCTGTACCCTTTCCATTTTTCCTCTGTATCTCCATGCCCATGACTGCTGCACTAATCTTAAAGCATATTAGTTAAAAAGGAATTGCAGAGGAGCTTAGGACACTATTTTGGGTCCAAATGAGCTCAGAACCAGTAAGGAGCAGAGACTAGCTGCAATGGTGATGCTCACAGACCTCTAGAACGGGGGTGACTATGACCTCCATGCTGGTCCTTTGGCTTTAATCTGGCACTGTGAAATGTTAACCTGTTCTTCAAACAAAACTAAAAAATTAAGTATTGCCAGAACCCTGTCATATCCAGAAAGAGATGAAAGACTGTACTGCATATTACCTGTGCCTTACTACTACAGAGGTTGCTGCTTCGCTCATGGTGAGACCATCACCATCACTGAAATATGGGAATGGTGCCAACATAACACAGTTTTACCAGAAGTGCACAAAAGGGAATTATCTCTTTTAAAAAAACCCTCTTCCTCTCCAAGGAGCAATCTTAGCTCATTTTTTTGTCTCCAGGATTCCCTCTCCTCCTTACACTCACAATGTTTTTACCTTTTTTGTTACCCTGTCTGGCAAAGAGAAGTTGTTAATCCTCACAGGAGTTACAGGGCAGCAGAAGGTGTACCAGAGGCGGCCGAAGGGGCCGTGGTGTGTAGTTTGCCTATCTCTGTGTCAGCTGGGTTTGGGATGAGTCAGGAAGATAAGTTAGGTAACAAACAAGTAGGAGAGCTAATAGACCAGTTGGTGGCATGGCAAGGGTGCGTCTGCTGCTGACTCAGAGACCTAATCAATGTCTTATCATTTCTCACGCCTTCCAGCTCCAGCATCAAACCTCCAAGGGTTCTCATCAGGGGATTAATTCCTTCTTCTCATCATCATCAGGAGCATGCACTTGAGCCCTCTGCGTGGGAAACAGACACCTCTCCTCTGTGTGGCAGAAACACCCAGACAATGATTACACCCATCATCTAATGGATGGACATGTATCCCAGCCAGTTGTACCTAGGAACAGAATGCAGATTTATTATTCCCAGTTGCAAGCACTATCCGGAGCCCAAGGAATTATTGGAATATATTTTACAATGGAATAAATTGGAATTATTGGAATTGTTGGAATATATTTTGGAATTATTATTAAATTGAAATTATTACATTATATTTTATAAAGGGATAAAGAGATCGTAAGGGAAATGCAACCTCAGAGGAAGAAGTTTGAACATCATGAAGACAACAAGCAGAGGTATTTAGGAGGATGCATAGTATGCTTAAACACAGGTCCATCAGAGGCAGCTGAGTCCCATGTCACAGAATAAGATCATCTCTTGGTGTCATTCTATGAGAGCTATGAAGATTCACCTGAGGATTCATTGGGAAGGTTGGAAGTCATGTTGTCAAAGGACTTGTCCTGAGAAGAAAGACACAGGATGACTGCTAGCCCAGTGCCGTGCATGTGAACCTTGTTGTCTGGAAAGGAGCCATACTGCAAGACTCCAGCCCCAGGCTCAAGTGGGGCCCTCTTTGGCTCCTTGGTGGCACACATGGGCACCTCCTAAGGCTCTTGTCTTGCCCTTGTCTTTTTCCTCACCTGCTCTCTGAGGCTCTTCACTCTGGGCAGGGTTATGGTGGTTGCTGGTTGCTGCTGGTCATTTCAGACAGACTTTTTATTTCCCTCAATGTTTCTGACCCTGCCCCATCCTGGACATGGCTATAAATGATGTTCCTTCTTCATGTCTTGTCACAGCTTTTGCTCTATTTTCTCTCCCTCTCTCTCAGCCTCCAAAGTGCTTGGCATATGTCTTTCATCTATCTGGCTCCATGAGTATGCAATGGGCACAAAAGCTAATTAGCAGCTGATGGGTTTTAAATGTAACCTCATGGTGCAGCCATGCCTTTAATGTAAATAAGGCATGTGCCTTATAAGATGAACATGTGGAGTCCTTTGAGAGCACTTCAGAGGAGACCCACTTGCTGCTCAGGACAGGTATGACCTCTGCAAAAAACCTCTGAAATACTCAGATGACTTAATGTGTGCTATTCACACACTGCTTTGAAAACTTCCCTCAGTGCTCAACTACTTGTAGCAGCAGAAGTGCATGAAAATGTGAAAAATTAAAAATTCACTATGAATCTTTTGAACAAGATCTATAGGCTCTATAGGCAAATTTGGAGGAGTTGGTCAAGTTTTTAGATGGCATCCATTTCTGACACCCCTCTGGCCCTATTTACTAAAAGAAATTGAGTTCAAAGAAAGGCAGTAAAATCAAGGAAAAGATGCTTCTAAAGTGAAGCTATTAACAATAAATAAAATGAGAAAACAAATCAGAATAAAATAAGTGCATCAAGTTGATCTCAATAATCTCAACACAAAACCAGTTAATCCTTATACGTGTTAAGAGAGGCTCTTCAGGAAGCAGCTGTCCCTTTGGTTACAAACACACTAGAGTCAATTTAGCATAGAAACTGGAGCTGCTTAAATAGTTTACTTTTGAGACATTACTATCTAATGTTCACATCACAGAGCCAGTTATAAAGCTCCCGTCTTAAATTTCCGTTCTCACATAGTAGGTAACCCTTTCCTCCCCTCTGCCAGCAGATTCCAACAGATGACAGACTTCAACAGAACAACTCTAAGAAACAGAATTTTGACAGGTCTTATTGGCCAGAAACTATCTGGGGCAATGGCAAGGGCTCTAATAGCACAAAATAATTTCTCTTTATGAACCAATCTAAAATATTTTCCTCAGAGTACAGATTTTAGGGACAGACACATGCATGCATGCACACAGCAATGCTTTTATGGCATACAGTGAAGTCTAAGAAAGTCCAGAAATTTCCCAGACATCAAGCACAAACAGCAAACATCGATAAAGAAGCCACTTCCCAGAGGACTGGGCCTGGAGCTGCAGTTGTGGACGCAGCAGATGTCCTCTTGGCTCAGTGTTTCTCCTGCACAGACCTTGTTTGGGCGCTGGCCGGGAAGCAGGAGGCAGGGACAACATAATCACCAGAGTTTTGACAATGTCTCTTTAAAACAACTGCACTGGAGAGCCAGTCTTTTCTCAACAGGCTCATTGACCTTAAAGGTGAGATATCCCAGACTGGTCCTTCGGCTTCGTGAACTTTGCTTACTCGGCCTGGTGACATCTTCCTCCCCCAGCTGCAAGCAAATCTGCTGCAAGAACTGACTTGGAGCTACCCCAGATTTGAATTAGCAAGTGACAGGTTTGGGAAAAGTCCCATTTATGTCCACAGAATAAAAAGCATTTGGTGCCTTATAGAGCAGACACTGTAGGTCTGCAAATGTTTCCCTAAGTCTTCGTTTCCCTCCCTCTCCCCTGTTTTGTAAGTAAAAAAATTAACATGCAAGATGTTTCCTGAAGATTTTGGCATAGTCTTATCCGGATTAAAGGTCTCATGATGACTCTGTTGCCAACTTATAGAAATTTCAACACAAAACTATTCTATAAAAATAGCTGCTTGCCAGGGTTTGTTTGTTTTCATCCCAACCACTGCTTGACATTCCCTCATCTGCAAACTCAAAAATAAATGTGTACAATTTATTACTTCTTTCATCATTTTTCTCCTAAAGAAGGCAACTTACAGTCAGCATTCTATTTTGGAAATAAGCTAGAAGTCAAGCAGTTTGTCTCTTGTACACTTCGAGAGTAGCAAAACTTGCTAGTTATTTCTTTGCTGACTTAGCCTCTGAACAGTGCTGGGCATGCTGCCTGAAGTTTCCACAGCTGATTCCAAAACCTCTTGTACCCCACCAAGAACAGTACTTGCAGTAGCCTGTTGGGAAGGGAGCCCCAGTGGTCCCTACAGTAACCTTGCAGAAGGAGTGGCCTTGGGGTTTCCAAGGGACTGGGATCTTACCACCAACCCCTGAGGAGACTGGCCTGGCTGAAGGGTGAGGGATAGGGAGCAGGGGCTGAGCCCTGAGAGCTTTGCCCAAGGGTGATGCTTCCTATTCCCGAGCACAACCCTGCTGTTGGGCACTGAGCATCAGTGAGGCAGTGTCACCCTGTGCCCCATTTTGAGGGAAAAGCAGAGAGAGAGAACAGAGCCATCGTGTGTCCCCCTCTACAGCTGGCTGCCCTTCTTTCCCATATTTTGGAGAAGCAGTGATGACAGCACCACTCCAATACTGTCATTATACTGCATAGTAACAAAAATGTTTATTCTGTGCTCTGGAATTCCATGTTCTTGGACTTGCCTGGCAGGGTGGAATCCTTGCCTCTCATCCAAACAGTTTGGAATCTGGGAGTGACCGATTCAGTGGGTGTGGGAAGACCCACTTTTCTATCCTCCATCACAGACTCATTTTGTGACAAGGTACATCCAGAGCTACAGAGAAGTGCCTAGTTGGCTCATCCTTTGAAAACCAGACCCTAAACCTTCTGGGCCCAAGCTCTCCATCTCCAGTTAGTGAAAGAAACACTTCCCTGTGTCCTGTTGAGAAATGTATTCAAAACATTCAAAACAAAAGGAGCATGCAGAGATGGGGACAGATGCTCCCTGTAACCTGGGGTGCACTGCCTTAGTGCGTCTGACTGCTCTTGGTGGGTCAGGACTGGTGCAAATTGAGTGTGGTGGGCTGCCACAGTGGCTTTGTGGGGGCATGGGAAGCCGAGGGTTTTGGCTGGGCGAAGCTTCACCTCCAGGGTTCATGGCAAGGGCAGCCCCAGCAAGAGGAGGCAGGCCCATGGCTTCCTCGCGCCAAAGAGGAGGGAAACAGAAGATTCAGACACAGTTGCCTGGTATAAACATTAAAGGGATTTTGCATGCTTATATTTTTTTCCTCAGAGAAAAATTATCCTGGTTTGGGTTGCCATGGTTCCTGGTTTCCCTGGTTACCTCTCAGTATGGAGTAGGGGATGAGAGATGAGGGGAGGGAAGGAGGAGCCAAACAGAAAGGGGCCAATTACAAAGATCCTGAGCAAGACCGATGACATCAGCAGGCCTTTTTTTCCCGGGAAAAAGAACAAAAAGAATGGATGTTTTCTGGAAAGGACAATGGCTGTGTTTATACCTTTGACGTTCTATAATTGAAAAGGGGGAGAAGATTATACAACAAAATTAATCACCAGTGAAAACCTACAGCCCAGTGTTTGGTACTTCCTTAAAGTCAGAAACAAGAGGATCATTGGCGAGAGAACCGTGATGGAAAATAAGAAATCACAGCAATGGGAGTACCTGGGACCATGTGCAGACTGACAGGCAAGGCCAGGCTGCTGGTAATGGCTTTTGCAATGGACCATTGCAGCCAGGCAGGAGAAAAGTGTTGATGCAACTACAGCTCCAGAGTGCTCCAGCACAGCATTCCTGGCCAGCCCCACCTGCAGAGCCTTAGGGGGATCACCTCCTTCCAAAAATCAACAGGACAATGTATACAAGAAAGGCTTCCTTACATGGTGACGTCCCCCATCCTTAGTGAAAGTCCCATGTTGTTTTCAAGTGGTCAAGCTTTGAGTAATGACTAAACCAAGCCTGTGTAAAACCTCTTTATACAACCACGTTTCAGTGGTTGGACAAGAAATCCAATCTGATCCCAGTGGCAGGGTGCCAATAATCCTCTCACCTTTCTCTTAATATCCTCTGACTCAGTGATATATGTCAGGCCATTTAAACCCCAGCAGCAGAGTTCAGGTGCTGTGCAAATTATATTGAGTGGATGGGGAGATATGCTAGTTGAACAAGAAATAGGTCAGAGGAACGATTTAGCTAATAAATTATATTAATGAAAAGTTCTTTTGGGAGCTGTTTGGTTTGTAGTTCTGCAGAGGAGAAGAGGGTCAGCCGGAGCAAAGAGAAAAATGGGAGGACCTGGCAGTAGACCTCAGTAGAACAATGAGAGGGCAACAGAGAAGATGGGAAATAGGATGAGCTGAGCACGTCTGGTCCTTGTGGCACAGACCCTGCTATAACAGAACTGAACAGGCTCCACATGGCACAGAGGTGCTTGGGGAAAAACTGCTGCCCTAATGGAGCTTCTCTGCCCAGGTCAAAATAGACAGTTTCTCATCAAAGCTACTTAGCTGGGATACGGTGTATAACCAGCACAAGCAACATCAGCCTCCAGCCTAGGTAGTGGCTCACTTAGCACTGGACATCTTTGTACAGTGCTTCATTCACCCCATAGAAATATCTATATCCCTGTCCAAAATCTGCTCAAGTCTTTCCAGTGCTGGGCTTTGAATCAAATCCAAGTCTGGCGTCTAGAGACAGAATTAGCAAAACTGAAACTGCTGCCAGGAGCACAGAGAATCCTTAGGCTGCTTTCATTACCAGCTCAGTTTGAAATGATTCCTAAGGACTATTTTGTTGTGTTCTAATTGATGGGGTTTGGAAGTGCAGGGGAGAGTTTCTCTGCAGAGTCCTGTGGCTGCATGTGTTCTACCTGTAGATAAACCAAGATAAAACACACCTTCCAAAGGTACTAATGTCAATCTATTGAATGTCCTACAGGGAAAGCAGGACATTACTGCATGTTGGGCAAAAATTACAAAAATGAGTAAACAAGTTATCTTTGGAGTTTTGTTTCTGTTTGTAATAACAGAGATAGCTTCAAAGTTATGTTGTCATCACTGCAAATGAAGGCATAGAGATTAGTGACATCTAATTTTAGGTGTTTTGAAGTTAGATGACTGTTGCCAGCCAGAGGCATCAAGAGGAGGGCAGCTGGGACTGCGCACCTTTGAGCTGTCTCTCCCAGGCACCTCTTGCAGGATGGGATAAAGCCTCCCCTGGTGGTGCCTGTTTCTTTCCACCATTTTCAGACAAATCAGCAAACTGGTTTTAGTTATCTGACTGCTGAGTGCACCACATCAGATGTACAAGGTCCACCTGTACTTTTTGTGATGGCTGTTGACAAAGTAGCGTCCCCTGTCCCCAGAGTGCCTGCTGATTGTGCTCAGGCCTGAAACTCCTCCTGGCAGCTAAGGACAAAACTGATGCTGGCAGGAGATGGGCAGGGAAAGGAACACCTCCCTACAGAGAAGGCATTTTGTATTTCTGGTTTCTCATTTCTCTCTGCCATACAGCATGCAGTACACAAAGTTCATTGCATATTGTTGGTGAATTTAATTTAGGGCTGATGCTGAGCGAACCACAGAAACAGAGCCTTCATCAGAGCACGCATTTTTGTAGTGAGATTTGAAGAAGTAGTTTGGAAAATAATCTCCAGCATTCATGAGCTGTTATAAATTGGTCCTTTTATGTATTAGAGACAGGGCAATAAATGCTAAAGAGGATTTACTGGTTATTGCTGCTCTGATAAAAGGGTCATTAAGAGTTATAAAAGCCTAAACGATAATGGGGAGATGTTGTAAATGCTGTAAGTGAATAGAATGAAAGAACATGATATACCCGTCAGCTGAGGTCACTTCCTAATAGTCTATAACCCTCTTCTAAATACTGAAGAGAAATCTGGGTTTGTCCAGCCAGGCAACTGAAAATTCCCATCAGTCACCCCAAGCTGAGCTCCTGGAGCTTCCTAAGCAGCATCTGACTGACAGGCATCCTGAAAAAGCCCAAGCCTGCAGGGTAAGTCTCCATACGATGTGGGGAGTGCTCTCTGAAAGGGCAAGTATGGGGCACGGGGGTGTGTCATATGGGTACAGCACCACGGGCTGCTCTGACAAAGGCACTGAAACAGTCACGTGGAAGAACAGACCTACATGCCTCAAATCTTCATCTCTGATGCAGACACGCCTCATCCTCCTCTTAAATGTGAAAGGAGTTTTGTTGAAATACCCCAGAAGGTCTGCCCACTATTTGCTTTATCTGCCCTGCACCCAGCATCTAACCAATAAGTCCCATCAAAATTTAAATGTGAAAATCATTTTAAAATTAACACCACCAATTCCCACAGCTTATTATTAGCAGAGCTGCTGAAAGCATCTGTTATTAAGGCCTTCAGCATGTCCCTTAGGAGCCTTGTTTTCTGTTGTTTATGATTTTCTCAAACTTGAACTGAAAATTTTCATTCTGAATCTCTGCCTCCTGCTGAATTGTTGTGGAGCATTTTAGACAGAACAGTACAGCTGTGAGGCTAGAGGAAAAGACAAATTTGTCTGTATTAAAGTAAGACACTAGTGACTTTTTCTTTGAGGAAGGTTAATTTCTCTATGCTCAGAAGTCTGTCATGATAGCATGAATTCTTTTCAGTGATCTACTTTTTGCAATTTCACAGGTAAATCAGGGAAATCTGGTAAATTATGTTCTTCAGCAGTTAAAAAACATCAGCAGTACATGATATCTGATTTCCTGAGTGTGCTCCAGCCCAAGGTGGCCATGACCTTACCTGCAGTTAGAGGAGAGAATGTCAGTCCAGCAAGGGCTAGATGTCAAATCTATGGGGAGATTGTAATTTTACATCTCTAATATGAGCTGTGAATGTAGCCATAAAGAAGTTGCGCAGTATAAATGCAAAACTGTGAGAGGTGTAGGGCCTGATCTACAGAATATAGGTGGGATAAGTTGTAGGAAGAGGTAGAGGAGGTTCACATCAGGGCAAGAAATTATGGATGGAGATGGAGTGTCTGTGCAGGAGGCTTTGAATTTGATGGTAAGTTGGGTGGGCTTCTCTGCATTAACACCTGAGGGAACTGCCCTTGGTTTGTCCTCCCCTCTCCCTTGTGTGGGTAAAACACCCCCTCTCCTACCCCTTGGGGTGTCATTGCAATTGTCAGGTCAAACATCTGCAGATGGGAAATGTTGAGGACTCTGCACATCTTCCATTTTGCTGAGCTACTCCAGCAATACAATCATATGAAAAATCCTGAGTAAGAATACGTAGCTGTCTCCAAAGCAGGGTTTGAAGAGTGTACACTAACCAAGAGCTGGGTACACTCAGCACAGAGTAAACAAACAGCTCATCCTGAGCACCAGGGCAGGAGAAAACACCGGCGGGTGATCATGTGACTAGAGATAAATGTATCATAAATAATTTGCTACCAGGAAACAAATGTCAGTTGAGTAAGCATCCTAATTCTGGCATTTCTTACATTTTTGTGTTTGCCTTTGCAACCTAATCGTGCTTTTGGCTTCTGTGATACATTTGATATCACTGCATATTGAGACACTGCAGACTGTCTCTGACTTAGTAAGTGAGGCACGTCAGATTTATTCCCATAACAAGACTTGAGCAGGCACACTGCAGACCTGTTCTCTGCAGCAGATGAGCTAAGGAGCTTGGCATTTCACCTGGCCTTAATTCCCCCAGACCAGGCACAGACCAGTCAAGGCTCCCTGTGACACCTGATGGAATGCAGAAACTCTGTGGTGCCCAGCTTGGTTAGTAACTCGTGTGCACTGGGAGGTACTGTAAGTACCTTGAAATATCGATTTTACACACATAAACTAATCTGAGGAGGATTAAAACATTGGTCAGCATTTGAGCAAACAAGAAGGATAGTTTTTTTCCTAGGAAGATCTATGAGTCATCTTTTACATGACAAGAGAGACAACTTTCAGACATTAAAATACATCTTGAAAATACTTCTACTGCTTCATTTATTTTAATCCAAAGAGAACTGTTGTTGACTATACCTGGTTTTAAAATCTTTTCAAGTTTTGGTCAGGAGCAAGTAAAATGGTGCATTTTACAGCTTCATTATAAAATATAAGGAATAAATAATTGCTGAATGTCACTTGAAATGAAAAGTTATTCTTTGAATTATTTACAGAATACTCACAAATAAAGAATTAGTGTAAAGAAAATAGGGACGACTATGCATACACAAAAGGGAAGAAGTGTGTCAATAAAATAGTATGAACAACTATAAATTACAAACAACTGTAAACAACATTTTAAAAACAAGTAACAGTATCAGAGGTTTCTCAGACAAATATCTTCAAGTAATTGACTAATTATGACATTAGTCAGAAAAAAATCGGACCAGTCCCAGCCCAGCAAATTATCAGCATTCTCAGAGAGGATAACCTCATTTCCAGGGCACCAGTGAGAACAGCCAAACAAGTTGGGTCTGTTTTACATTTAATTTTTGTTTTCTTGTTGTTATAAATTGTATGCTGTTGTTTTGGTTTTCAGTGCTTATGGTTACACTACTTACAAGCAGCATGACTGTAACTTCATCCAAGAAAATGATTGTTTATTTATTTACAAGATATTAATTTACACTTATGTAATTGAGTAGAGAATTCTCCTCCAACCTGTATGTTCTCACCTGGCATTCTTCCTGTTTGCTTGCTTTTAATTACTTCTAATATGCATACTAATGCTCTTAATAACTTGGCTCACGAAATCTACATCTGCAGTGGGCTTTTAATTTACAGCTTGAATGGAATTGTTTTAATTTTCTTCTTTCCAATAACAAAGTAGCTACTGATGCTTCAGATGTGATCAGAGGATTTAAACATTTCTTGGGTGTGCAATGGGATGCTTGTTTCTATACCAGTACTTTTCCTGGAGTGAGGTTGGAACACACTCCGGACAACCCTGCACTTGTAGTGGTCAGCACTTCATCCACTGACAAGCCCTGAGCGTCCTTCTGCACAAAGGAACCTTGTTCCAACCCCTGTTCTCTTTATCAGTTCTGCTTCCTGACTCCTGTACACCTTTCCTTTTCCACATTCAAAACAATCTCACTACCTTCATAGAAAGCCATCTGCCACTTCTACCCCAAACCCTGACTGTGATTGCTGTTTGCTCCTTTACTCAGGTGGCAGTCTGGCTTTCACAACTGACAGCGCAGTAGGAGCCTCCCATGCCCAACAAACCTCTCAGCCGGGCATGGGCTTAGAAGGCACAAGTGTAACAAAATGGGGATATATTTGTTTTTGTGGTTTCAAGTCTTTCCAAGTTTCTATCTAATCATGAAGGTTGGGAATTTGCTTGCATTTTTTTTAAACAGAAGGCAAATCAGAAGTATAACTGAGATTATTCAGCAGGCACGTGACTTCTGGAATGTGAGTTGAAAGCAAAACATAAAATTAATATAATGCTTTAGAAGTCAAGAGAAGCAGAACCACTGCAAAGAATAATTTGTGGATTACTTTTATTGTGTTACACAATAAATAATTAATAAAAGTAAATAAATTCTGAGACCACATAGTAAATAATGATTGTGACAGATAATCTACACTGTAAAAAGCTCTAGGTTTGGTCCAGATTTTTAAATATAAACTAGCTTTCTGAGAAACAATTTTTTATATACATGCACTTTAAAAGCTCTTTAACTCTGCTGTACTATGTGGAGTAAATAAAAATCAAGCTCTGTATTTACATACACTGAATGTGCACAGTAATGTTTTGAGAGTTAATAATGCATGAAGGGTGCTCAGGGTAGAGGTGGAAGCTTGACCTCTGGTTGCTGAAAATTTCTGAGATGCAAAGGGGGTCATGCAGATTTAACCTGAGAGCTTTTTCTGGGGTTTGCTGGTTTGTTGTGTAAAAATATAAATTAAAAAAAAAAAATTTATAGAAAGCAAAGTGGGAGAAAGGTTTCAAGTGAAACAAGTACCAGCTTAAAGAAAAAGTATACTAAAATTTAATGAATTCATATTTATTTGCCTTCTATATTAAATATACTGTAATAAAATAAAACAAATATCTTAAAAATAAATTACTGAGAAGATCTTCATAGAATTTTTGTGAACTTCTTCATCAATAACATAGAAGACAATCTATGCTATATAATTTCCTTTGTTCCCTATGTTCGCCCTATATATCCTTGACCATTAATCAGTGCTTCCTGGTGTTAAGTCTTTTTCTATCTTTCTAAGACCTGTAGTTGTGCTCCTCAGGCACAATTCACGTGGTTCCTCACACCTTTCTGAGCCAGCTCTCAGAATGGGTGAAAGGCCCCCAGGAGACTCCTCTCTCTCTCCATTTGCTCAGCTGGAGCAGGGATGATGAGCTGGGGCGGCACACAGGCACTCATCTCAAGACAGGAGAGAGGAATCCTACCCCTCCTCCCAGTAACTCTCATTTCCTGGTTTTCCCAGGATTAAGCAGTGCTGAACTGTTTGGCCCCAGAGGAAAAAGGAGGAAACAGAACAACAAAGGAGAAATCTGATTCCAATGGGAGCCTTTGATGAAAAGCATTTAGGCAGAGCTTTAAAAGGGAGGCAGAAATACTCACTTGTGTCTCACCTCAAGTGACACACATCAATAAAGCAGAGCAAAAGCAAAGGGATCTGCTGACTTTCAGAGCAGAGCTTCCATGGGAAGCACATTTTCTGATTTGGCTCAGGTATGTCAGGAGTCATTAAATCAGGAAATTATGAAACTGAAGGCCAGTGCTATTGGGAATCAGAAGGGAGCACAAAAATTAATTAATTCTGTACTGATCAATTTAATAAAAAATAGTGGCAGTTTGAGAACTGACAAGCAATCAAACAAGATCAAAGTTTTCCCACAATGGCTGGCATCAGATGGGGCACGGTGTTTGCTAGGTGGGAAAGGCTGCCCTGCCCTTCTCCACCAGGAACATGTTTGTGGACAAATATATTAATTCAAGGTCCCAAATGACTTCAGTATTTCAGGCCACTAGCCTGATCCTCAACTCCTATTCAAGCTTTGTTTATCAGTGCTAACAACCTATTTCGCAAGGCAAGCCTTTATTTTGGCTGACATACTGTATTCCCAAAGGCTGATGTAACATGGGTCACAAATGTCTGGTGACAAATCTCTTCCATCCTCTCTAATTTCCATGTGA